>NC_056733.1:885306869-885504369 GCF_019279795.1 Protopterus annectens | reverse complement strand
AGTTTTATTAATAATGTCCCCTAACCTTGAGCCACTTTCCATAGTATACAAAACCTGAAAAACAAAGGTATGCTTACTGCCAGCCTGAATCGTATGCTTGGCTAAAGCACTGAAAACAAGCCCCTTCCTGTTGCAATACAGATGGTCTCTCATTCTCCCCCTCAACCTACGGCTGGTCTTCCCAACGTAGAATCTGAAGCAAATAACGCAATGCGCTACATAGACTAGATGTTGGGTATTAGTCAGCCCTGGCCCCTAGTTGCCACAGCCTACCTGTCTCAGGGTGCTTAAAAAATCTGGATTCATCTATGTACTCACACTAGGCACAAGAGCCACATTTAAGGGTCCCACCCCAGCTTCCATCACATTTATGTCTTCCAGGATAGCACACAAGTGCTGCTTTAGATTCATTTTGTTTGTAAAAACAAACTTAGTTTGGGTCCAGCAAGCACTGAAGTACATTGATCAACCTGCATAATAGACCAGTTCTTTTTCAAAACATCTTGTATCACTTGAACATCCTGGGAACAGGTGAAAACCACAGGGATAAATGAAGGGTTCACATTCAATCTATTGTAACACAGGGTTTGGCCCGACCACCCCTTTCATTAAACACCTTACGATAGGCTTTGCATATCTCATTCTGTTTATACCCCCTTGATTCAAAAGCTGCTCTCAAAGTCTCCATTTCCAAACGGAGGTCAGCCTCATCACAGGACAAAGGAGATATACGCATAGCCTGCCCAGTCAAGATATTAGAAAACACATGCTGAGGATGAAAACTGTCTCTATGAAGAAAGGAGGTAACATAACATTCCTTCCTGTGCAATTTAGTATAAAATCTCTCCCCTTCTCTAACTGTAGTCACATCTAAAAAATCCACAGACAGTGCTGAATAGTTCATAGTAAAACGTAGAAAAGAAATACTCCTATTAATCATATGAAAAAATTCCTTTAATTCACTCTCACTCCCATGCCAAGCAATAAAAAGGTCGTCCACAAATCGGTGATAAAAACACACTTTACCACAATAAGCATCCAAAACATTCTGCTGTTCCCAGCCAACCATTACAAGATTGGCATATGAAATGGCACAACGTGTACCCATTGCTACTCCTGATATCTGCCAGTAAAAACAGTCATCAAAAAGAAAAATGTTGTTCTCAAGTAACAATTCAAGTAACATACATAAAAAATCAACTTGACTAAAAGAGAACTTATTGGAGTCTAAAAGGACTGACCTAACCATGCCAATCCCTTCGAGGGACAGCATTGTCTGTGGATTTTTTAGATGTGACTACAGTTAGAGAAGGGGAGAGATTTTATACTAAATTGCACAGGAAGGAATGTTATGTTCCCTCCTTTCTTCATAGAGACAGTTTGCGTCCTCAGCATGTGTTTTCTAATATCTTGACTGGGCAGGCTATGCGTATATCTCCTTTGTCCTGTGATGAGGCTGACCTCCGTTTGGAAATGGAGACTTTGAGAGCAGCTTTTGAATCAAGGGGGTATAAACAGAATGAGATATGCAAAGCCTATCGTAAGGTGTTTAATGAAAGGGGTGGTCGGGCCAAACCCTGTGTTCCAATAGATTGAATGTGGACCCTTCATTTATCCCTGTAGTTTTGACCTATTCCCAGGATGTTGAAGTGATACAGGATGTTTTGAAAAAGAACTGGTCTATTATGCAGGTTGATCAATGCACTTCAGTGCTTGTTGGACCCAAACTAAGTTTGTTTTTAGAAACAAAATTAATCTCATGCAGCACTTGTGCTATCCTGGAAGACATAAACTTGATGGAAGCTGGGGTGGGACCCTTAAATGTGGCTCTTGTGCCTAGTGTGAGTACATAGATGAATCCAGATTTTTTAAGCACCCTGGGACGGATAGGCTGTGGCAACTTAGGGCCAGGGCTGACTAATACCCAACATCTAGTCTATGTAGTGCATTGCGTTATTTGCTTCAGATTCTACGTTGGGAAGACCAACCGTAGGTTGAGGGGGAGAATGAGAGACCATCTGTATTGCACCAGGAAGGGGCTTGTTTTTAGTGCTTTAGCCAAGCATACCATTCAGGCTGGCAATAAGCATACCTTTGTTTTTCAGGTTTTGCATGCTATGGAAATTGGCTCAAGGTTAGGGGACATTATTAATAAAACTGAAAATATTGAGTTACAGTGGATTTTGCGATTAGGTTCACACAGGGGGTATGGTCTCAATGACAGTGTTCCCCTGAAACCTGCACTTAAAGCCAAGAAGTTAAAGTAATGTTTATGAATGCACTGCTGTGGTTTGCACTTTAAGTTAGGTGTTTTAATTAGCTATTTAATTTTGCCAAGATTTGTAAGCAATTTATATAAAAATATTATCACCGAATATATTTAATTACTTGATATGTTATATATCCACAATTCTGCTGTGTTTTAATGGTTCAGGTATGAGGGCTTGTTTTAAGTGGACAATACATTAATTGTCTAACTATTTAAATGTGTAATGTTGTTCTGTTTGGTTGTCTGATGAAGCAGTGGGTCTCACTGCGGAAGCGCTCACCTTTTAATAAAGTTCCTGTATTTTACAGCTGCTGGTGTATTGCCCTTGTTTGACATATTGCCTTCTGTACTGGAAGTTTTCTGAAGTTGTAAACAAGCAAATACATGCTTATATTTCCCCTAGTGTAAACAAAGCTTACCATCTTCTCAGTGCAACAATCCAATTCTCTGCCCCTGTCCCTAGCGTTATAATCTCTTCTCTCTAACCTATACTAATCTCTTCATACCCTCTATCTATAACACGTTATACTTCCTGTTCCTTCCACATACCACTTAATTTTGCCAAGATTTGTAAGCAATTTATATAAAAATATTATCACCGAATACATTTACTTACTTGATATGTTATATATCCACAATTCTGCTGTGTTTTAATGGTTCAGCTATTAAGGGTATAATTATTGTTTTCTATACTCATTTTCCAGATTGAACCTGAAATATGTCCATATGGATCAATGGTATAGCCCAGTTACCAAAATATACATATAAACGTACAAATTACAAGACAAAAACATACAGTCCATCAAGAAAGGACCAACCCGTGTGTTTCACAGCCACCTGCAATCATCTGTGGGTAAAGCAGGGGGCTGCAGCTGTCCTACTCCTTTGCATCCCATATGTCCCCCTCCCCATTATCACTGGTTATAAAGACATTAAGCATCCCACTATGAGAAGCCTGAGTCCAAGTCTACAATAATAATCCCTTCACCTTCCTTTTCTATCACTTTTCTCATGACCTTCTCCCCTTCCCCAACTCCTCTTACAGTCATTCTTGACCATCCCTACATATCCCTCATCAGATGAATTCTAGGCAATCATTACTAAGGGAATTTTGAAAATATATACTTCTGTACATACTGTATGTATTCATTGTACACGGTTTGCTTTGTAATCGAACTCTGCATGACTTGACTGCAAATTATTTTTCTGTTTCTATCCAGGCCGAGGCTGAGATTAGACAGTTGTCAACAGTGCTCTACCCAGCTAACAAATGTAAATAAATAAATAAAATAACGACAAAAAAAGAAACTTACTGCAGATCACTGTTTCTACAGTCAACATTCCCTCCCTATTGGATCACTGACACAGGACAGCCTTCAGAGATCCATACTTAGTCGTCGTGAATAATCTTTCTGAGTGCAGACAAACAGGAAGCAATGTTTGTTGTTTGTCTTTTCGGCTTTTCCCGGTTAGGGGTTGCCACAGCGGAGCTCCGGTCTGCTAATGATTGGCAGTAGATTTTTATGGTGCCGAGTTGCCAGCCTGACGCCCAACCTTCAGCGAAAGCACGCCCATTCACGCATGTCTTTGGGAGACCACTCGACCGCGGGGAGGACATGCAGACTCCACACAGAAGGCACTCCAGCCGAGAATCGAACAGGAGAACCTCTTGCTGTGAGGCAACAACGCTACCACTGTACCACTGCGGCTTTGCTTTATTGCTTACAAACAGGAAGCAATAATCTGTCAATACCCATAAATGCAATAAGTTAACCTGTCACACAGTCACACTTACCAGCACTTTTCATATTTACTTTTGCATCATCTTAAAAGTACTCAATTGTATTTTTTACTGCTTGGTGTAACTCATTCTAAGCCTTTTGGTTTAAACACTTGGGCTTCGGACCAGTTGTTTTGCACTGAGAGGGTTTGTGGTCTGCACTGTAGTGGCAGAAAAGGTAGCTTACATCCTTCTAGGTTGGGAGCTGCTGATTGAGGGTTCAGTGTCTTGTTATTCTAAAAGTGTATTAATTCTGGTTTAAGCACTTGGGCTTTCAGGCCAGTTATTTTACATTAAGAGGGTTCGTGGTCCACACTCTTGTGGGAGGAGAGGCTGGACTCTGCCCTTCTGAGCTGGGAATTTCTGGTTAAAGGCTTATAGTGCATGCATATCTGAACTGCTTCTTACTGAAGTTGGTGCGCCTTGTTTGCTGTGGCATAGACTGGATTCGGGCCTGCTGGATCTAGCTTTGTTTGTGTAACTTCAGCACTAATCCAGGCATTCTCTAAAGTATTCAATTGTATTTATTACTGCTTGGTAGTAACTTGATTAAAGTGTAGCTATCATTCTAAGTCTTTTGGATTAAGCACTTGGGCTTCAGACCGGTTGTTTTACATTAGGAAGGTTTGTGGCATGCACTGTGGTGGCAGGACAGGTAGCTTTCATCCTTCTAAGTTGGGAACTGCTGATTGAGAGCCCAGTGTCTGTTATTCTTAAAGTGTATTAGTTCTGGTTTAAGCACTTGGGCTTCAGGCCAGTTATTTTACATTAAGAAGGTTCGTGGTCTGCACTTTTGTGGGAGAAGAGGCTGGACTCTGCCCTTCTGAGCTGGGAATTTCTGGTTAAAGGTTTATAGTGCCTGAATATTTGAACTGTATCTTACTGAAATTGGTACACCTTGTTTGCTGTAGCATAGACTAGATCCAGGCCTGCTGAATCTAGCTTTGTTTATATGCTTGTTGTTTGTTTGCTTGTTATTTCCCTGGAACGCTAATTCCACCTAATACGCGGCTTCTCAGCACTTTTGTGGATCACTAGTGATATCTGCATTGCTTACTGTACTTATTTCCTTGTTTCACTTGAAAGAAAGTTATTGTTTGTCGTTTTTGCATTTAAGTTACCTGTAACACATTGCACTTAAGTTACCTGGCACTTGCTCACTAAAGCAATTATATAAGTCAGCACTAAACATTAAAAGCACTATACCCTCACTCCCCACTGGCCCTTGTTTTCAATTATAAAGGAATTCCCAATATTATTCTAGCATGTCCAAAGGTCAGTTGTCAATCTCCTCTCGGTCCAGCTGGTGAATCTGGGAATCTTGAGGCAATGTTACAACTGCCTCATGTACACAGACAACCCTCTCCTCCTCCCAACAAATTCCAACACATGTGAGAGATGCAACCATATAGCCAAACTGGAGGCTAAGCTCTCTCAACTCAGTACTGGCATAACCAGTCAGGAGGAGAAGGAAACCACACTCACTACAATTCCAGTCTCACATAGACCTACCATGACAGCAAACCAAACACATAATCACACAAAACATACTGGAGGCTCTAAATAAAGATCTGCCTAAGCAGCAGAGACCTCCAAAGCAGACACCCAAGCAACCGCTACCCCAAAACAAAACACGTGCAACACATATCTCACAAAGCCAGTGTGCCGAACAGTCACAGCCCTTAAGACTAAACAACACACCTGATACACTTGTAATAGGTGACTCTATCGTCAGGCACACTGATGTCCCGCTCACCAGGCTGAACAAGGAGAGGGTCACGGTGAGCAGCATGTCGGGCGCTAGGATCCGCCACATAACACAAGCACTCAGGTCACTCCAAGGCAAGTACAAATATGACTCAGTCATTGTCCATGCTGGTGTGAATGACCTGAGACGTTCCTCCCTGGACTACATGAAAAGAGACATAGAGGAGCTCTCTGAGCATGTAGCCCAGGCCGGTATGACCCTGACCTTGAGTAGCATCTTACCCTCACCAAGAATGATGCCACAATATGAAGACAAGATGATCAATTTCAACAATTGGCTTAAGTACTGGTGTCATTCAAAGGGGATCCAATGCCTGTCAGCTTGGGATGATATGCTCGACAAGCCACGATGCTTCGCTAGGGACGGCTTGCACCTGTCACCCCTGGGCTTTCAGATATTGGCAAAGGCTCTTGCTACCCCCATAGTGCCTTTTTTAGGCAAGGCTCAAAAGACAAACCCACCTCCATAGGTATCACAAGGGATAAGAAACTAAGAGTAATGCTATCAACGCCAGAAGTCTAAACCTCAAGATGCACACACTCGAAACTCTCCTTAGCATGGAGAACATCGATATCTGTGCAGTAACAGAAACCTGGTTCAGGGCTCCCGAGAGCACCCCAGCACTACCAGGTTATACCTCATACCATGCTTTTCGGCCCCAAAACTTGGACCGAACCACAAAAGGAGGGGGAGTATCGATATTCATCAAAGATACCCACACCTCCAGGTTGGTGGCAAAGCACGAAGCATCAGAGACTATCCATGTGCAACTAACAGTGGGTAAAACTGCCTTCCAGTTTATAGCCTACTAGAGACCACCCTCCCAAACCCAGGAACCCCACTCGGCCTTCCTGAGAACACTGGAAAATATGAAGGTCTCTCCAAACACCATTATATTGGGCGACTTCAACTACCCAAACATAGACTGGGAGCATTACTCTAGCTCCAACACCCTAGCCCAAAGGTTCCTAGAATTTATAAACTCAAATGCTATGGAACAACTTGTTACCACTCCCACAAGAGGGAAAACATACTGGACCTGATCATCACCAACATGGGGACTCTATGCTCCAGACCAGAAGTGTATCCCTCACTGGTAAGATCAGACCATAAACTAATCTCACTGGATATTCACATCCCGACCCCACCCCCTGCCCAGAAAACCACAGTGAAAAACTTCTCTAAAGCAAATTTCACACTCCTCAAAACCGAGGTGGAATCCTTCAAAGCCCCCGGGCCTGTGGAAAATACGGCCCAGACCGCAGAATCCTTTATAAACGCATTCTATGAACACCTTCAGGAATGCATGGATCATGCGATCCCAAATAAAACCAAGACCCAATCCTCCAAAGGCAAATGTCCTGTCTGGTGGACCCCAGCCATAAACAAACTATACAATAGAAGGAGGAAGCTACTAAATGATAGAGCAAAATCCCAAAAAGGGAAGACATCACTGATCAGTATTAGCAAAAAAATATGGGCATTCATAAAATTGTCTAAGGCCAGCTTCGAGAGAAAAATTGCGCAGGACACTAAGGATAATCACAAGGCTTTCTTTAGTTATGTTAGGAACGTGGGTGGTAATTCCCAGATATGCTCAGAATTAGTCCAAAATGACAAAAAATACACCGAACCCATAGACATTGCCAACATCCTAGCTGACAGGTTCAGCAAACTCCCCCACCAAAAGGGCAAATATCTATCCCAACAGAGTGCTGCCCCCCTGACATCTCAGATGCTCAGGTAAAAGCCGCCTCTCCAAAGCAAAAACACAGCATCAATGGGACCAGACGGTGTCCTGGCTGCGCCCTACATGAATTCCAAGAAGAGCTAAACCCAAACATAAAACTACTGTTCAATCTCAGCCTTACTACAGGATATGTGCCCAAAGAGTGGCGTACAGCAACAGTGATCCCTCTCCATAAAGGTGGTGCCTCAACGGATCCTGAAAACTATCGCCCCATAAGCCTGACTAGCTTGGTCTGCAAAGCTATGGAAAGGATCATCATGGACCTCATAAATAAAGATATTGGGGACCTACAGACACTGGATCCTACCCAGTTCGGCTTTGTTAAGGGCAGATCCTGCCTCTTAAACCTGGTTGATTTCTTTGAAACAGTCACCAAGGCCATTGACGAGGGAAAGGTGGTCCACACAGCCTACCTGGACCTCGCAAAAGCCTTCGATACAATACCCCACTCGGGCATTATAGATAAGCTCACCAGCTTAAATATAAACCCCTATGTCACTAGACGGATTGCAAACTGGCTCAAGGACAGAACCCACATGGTTAGAATTGCTGGAGCCATGTCAGACTCCAAACCAGTTACAAGTGGTGTCCCACAAGGCTCAGTCCTGGGACCTCTCTTGTTCGGTATATATTTCTCGGAGGTACAGGCCAACATGGAAGGACTGTGGCTGACCAAGTTCGCAGATGACTGCAAACTGGGCGCCATAATCGACTCTCCAGCCGACACAAGCATCCTCCAAAAGGGCCTCATAGAAACAGACAACTGGTGCCAGAGCCATGGCCTCAAGCTAAATGCCAAAAGTGTATAGTCATCCCTTTGGCAAAACAAAGTGCCCACAAATTACCACATAGGTGGTAATCCATTAAGTACAGAAGAAGTAATTAGGGACCTGGGGACCCAAGTTGATAGCAATCTCTCATTTGACAACCACATGGCCAAAGTGGTTAGAAAAACATTTTATACAGCCCACCTAATCATGAAGGGATTCACATCTAGATCAGGGGAGGTCATCGTGCCTCTTTACTCATCCCTCATCAGGCCCATTATTGAGTACAATGCCCCTTTTGGGATGTACCTTACCAGACACCTGCAGCAACTGGAAAGACCCCAAAAGTTCCTCACCAAGAGGATCAAAGGGCTCAAACAGATGCCATATTTTGCCCGGTTAAAGAAACTCCAGCTCTACTCAGTGGCATACTGCCTGTTCAGAGGCGATCTGTGCCTGACGTATAAAGCCATGTCCAACCCGGAATTAATGGACATGCTGCACCTCAGAAAATCCAAATCCCATCAAGCTACGTGCTCAAGAGACTTGAACCTCAGCACTGAAATAAATAGGACATGCTGGAGGGACAGATTCATAACCCAGAGACTCCCTTCACTCTGGAATAAAATCCCAGTCCAGGTTAGGCAGAGTCCCTCATTGACTCTCCTCAAGAGGAATCTTGATGAGTGGATGGGAGATTGTAGGTTTACCCCGGGTATCACTTCTGTGTCACTGTTAGACAGAGGCACAGTATACTAACCTCGAAAAAGGGCATAGCAAAATAAATTTAAAGTCTTTATAGGGTTCCCTTCTCACCACCTATACCAACGGACTTTCTTCATGTACTGACTGACCTCTCCCTAGTCACACAGACTGTCTGTGGAGTCAGACTGATCATTCCTTATTCATGGGGTTCAGAATGTAACTTCTCCCTCTCACAATGACCACAAATCTTTGACAGGATCAAGACGAGCTCTACATTCATGCAGATTTTTGTCTCTTCTACTCGCCAACATTGGTGACATTTTATGGGATCAGACTGACATCTACCTGGTCACTCAAACTGCTGACTCCTTCCCCTTTCCTCACCTAGACTAATAACCACACAATGCGTCAGCATGGCTCCAGTCACACTTCCTCATTTACTTACTTGTTTTTTTTAACCACGTATCCATCTGATCCAAAATGAAACTACTTTTAACTAAGACCAAAGTTGAACCTCAAAGTCAACAATGAACAACATAAAAAATGAAAACAGGGGACTGCTAGAGCACAACCGAGAAAATAAGTCACTTACATGATATATGTGATCAGAATAATAAGCATTTGTGGGTTCAGTTGACCCCTTGCTCACTCACCTACAATACAACTACATGCCTTTTATTCACACTGTAGAACTTCAATACCCAGCCAAATGAGTCACTAGTTATACTGATGGACTTTATATAGCTTTTCAGTATACCCAGGGTGCACATCTTCCCATTTGGAAAAATAAAAAATGGTCTGTATAATCTTAGATGGGTTAGTTCTCAATTTGTGTAGCTTCCTGGTTCACCTACTACCCATGCACAAGATGCCCAGGCTGGCACCCTCAAACTCACCCCTTGTACAAGCTGCAAACATCAGAGGTCATTTGGCTAAAGGCTCCTTACTATTCCCAGGAAGTCAGCTCTCCACAACAAACCAGAACACTATTGTCCTGTCATGTCATCTGAACATAAAGCTTTATTTTTATATCAACTTACCCTGTTTTACATGCAACAAGCTGCTCGGAGGTTCAGTGTTTCCAATGAGGGGCTGTTCAGTGTCTTGAGGGCTGTTTGTTGGCAGTACTGAAGATGAAGATGGTGAGGAAGAGGTGGGCTTAGGTCTTGATGGCTGATCATTCAACCGGAGGATGTTTTCTGATGTCCCAGTGTCAGGAGGCACACATGGTGGTGCGGCTGTGGGAGGAATCGCAGAGAAGAAGATGTCTTTGTGATCTTTAGAGTGCTTTGGGGTTGTTGGAGTATCTCCTACTTGCTGTAATGAAAAAGGAAAAAACAGTTTTAGTCAGTGCTTCAAGTAGACCTCTATCAACTACCTTCATTATTATTAATATTACAAGGTTGGGATTAATCCACTCACCATCCAAGGCTGCATGTGATATTTTCTTTCTATTCATTTTTAAGGACCAATAAAACACACACGAAAATGGTGAAAGAAAGAAAGAGAGACATACAAAGTTTGAACTTGCTCCCTGAACAGTAAACTTTAAGCAGATTATCAGTTAAAATGGCAAGCAATAGACAGGCCCTGGGCAAGTAACATGCATGGCTGTCAATGAACACACAGAAACAAGACACACACACACACACACACACACACACACACACACACACACACACACACACGTACCTTTGCTACTCGCCTGTATATCATACACCTGTGAAGACATCCAAGAGATTACATGTTTGTATGGAAGGAAAAAAATGGCCGCAGCTCTGCACCCTTCCACACAAAACACTGCAGAGAGACCAAGAACCCCATACCAAGGCAAACAATGATGCAGAGGGCCACCAGCAGGCTCTCTGTGGACAAAGCCACTAAAGATAATGTAGGGAATGAAGCCATAGAGGTTCTGAGCAAACCAAATAATTGAATGCACAATGGTTTCATGCTATGAAGTTGTATAACCTTACTTACTGTTACAGTGACTAAGATGCATAACCTTATTGATCAAATGGTAACATGATACACAATAATCCAGCTAACAGCCACACAAAGACCACTGACTACTTTACACTCTCCCACCATATTTAAAGTCTAAGTACAGAAAATACCACAAATTTACCATTATGTTAATGCAAGTGTTGGTGTTTTGGTAGCAGAACTTGAGTTGACTTTTGTATTGATGACAGAATGCAGACATATCTTGTCCATCTGAGGGATTTTTCTCTTCTCTTTTTAAATACTTGCTTGAAAATTGAGACTGATAAAAACAATCTTTTTATCTGATGGTCATGACGACACTGCTGACTCACTAGTTACTCAGTACCATTACAGACTGTCATCTGCTCAGAGCTGGTGGGAGACCCAAACATTGTCAGAGTACTCTGCCATACGAGAGACTCACCAGCATGAACCGATTATTCTTAAAAAAGATCCCAGACCTTGTTTTCCTAGCCCCCTTCTGTTCCTTTTAATAACTGACTGAAGGGGTTATGAGCAAAACATGCAATTATGTCCTAAGAGCACCTCTAGGACGCAGAGGAGGGCTGCCATAGCAACCAGCAATGAAAGTGAGAACAAAACAGACATTTTTTGCTTGATGTGAAAACTGAGACAAATAAAAAAAGAAAGAAAAGAAAAGATCTCCTGCTTCTCATCTCATGCTTTAATGAACTCAAAAAGACATTTCACGAAAGCATTTTCAACTGTAAAAGTGCCCTGTGATACTTCAATAAGAGGCAAACAAGTGCTTAAAATGAGCTCATTACTAACAGGTGGGTGATTGGAAATGTGTTAAAATGCAACCTGGGAAGCCATATGACTCATTCTATCTGTACTACAGCATTCTGGTTTTGCTTAAGGTGTTCAAGTTTAAAGTAGTAGAATTACCCTAAGATTCTTTTGCATGGAAGGTAAGACGAGCTTATCTGCACAGTTAATATTTACTGCCTATGCTGTATGCCAGAATAACACTAATTATTGCCAATCTTACTTCCTCTGTCTGAGCTTATGACTACTATTTCATAACTTATCGACAACTATTGCACACATTTTCCCCATACCTACACCTTATTAGTAACTATAACTGTCACTTCTAGTCTTTAGATCCAATCAACACCTTGTACACCATCACTCCTTGTCACACCTGTTTTTAATTACTCACAGTTGTCCCCTGTTCATACACACAGTCAGCACCTTTCACTCACAACTCATGGCCTGCTCTTACTATCAACAATCTCCTAAGTCTGCACCACAACAATATCTACCACTCATGTAATTTTCCTGTCTCTTAGAACCAGTTAACCCCTACCAAACACCTGCTCTCCTCTAGAACCAGTTAACCCCCACCAAACACATGTTGTCCTCTAGAACCAACTAACCCCCACCAAACACCTGTTGTCCTCTAAAACCAACTAACCGCCACCAAACACCTGTTGTCCTCTAGAACCAAATAACCCCGAAATACATTTTCTCCTCTAGAACCAAATAACCCCTACCAAATACTTGTTCTTCATTAGAATCAACTGACCCCTACCAAGCACCTGTTCTCTATAACCAACTGACCCCTACCAAGCACCTGTTCTCCTCTATAACCAACTGACCCCTACCAAGCACCTGTTCTCCTATAGAACCAACTGACCCCTACCAAGCAC
Source organism: Protopterus annectens (assembly GCF_019279795.1). Lineage (NCBI taxonomy): Eukaryota > Metazoa > Chordata > Ceratodontiformes > Protopteridae > Protopterus > Protopterus annectens. The sequence continues at coordinate 885,491,671 of NC_056733.1, read as the reverse complement.
CTGCTCTCCTCTATAACCAACTGACCCCTACCAAGCACCTGTTCTCCTCTAGAACCAATCGACCCCTACCAAACACCTGTTGTCCTCTAGAACCAGTAACCCCTACCAAACACCTCTTGTCATCTAGAACCAATTAACCCCCACCAAACACCTTTTCTCCTCTAGAACTAACTGACCCCTACCAAGCACCTGTTCTTCTCTAGAACTAATTAACCCATACCAACCACCTGCTCTCCTCTAGAACCAATAAACCCCTACCAAACACCTGTTGTCCTCTAGAACCAGTAACCCCTACCAAACACCTCTTGTCATCTAGAACCAATTAACCTCTACCAAACACCTGCTCTCCCCTGTCTGTACACTTGATCAAAATGTACAGCCTGTGTCTCATTTATCTGCTGCATGTCATGAAAATCTACCCCACACTTTTCACTTCTTGCTTTTGCAACTAAGCAGTGGACACCACCTACCTGTTACTTTTTTGACCCTACACCTGAGTAACACCTATGTCATTACTAGGTCTCACAACTAATGAACATCTATCCACCTTAGATTAGCATATAACACCCATTTGGATTTCCCCATTCAAGCCCACATCTAACACTAGCAAGTCACTTGCAGGCACTCCCACACATTAATACCTACCACACACCTGTCATTTCTTGTCCTGACACACCACTTCTTGTCCCTAAAAAAAAAAAAAAAACTGGACATCTACAGCAACTAGACATTTCCTGTCACTACAACTTATTTCCGTCAACCATCACTAACCTGGCTCCACTTTATACAGGCCTGCAGGTGATGGAAAGCAGCAGAAACAAAGGACATATGCTTTCCAAACTAGCGATGGTACTGTGGATGTAGTAGGTGTCCCATGGTGACATAAGCTTTCATGTCACCCACTAACTGGAAGGATTTAAGACCTAAAAGAAATGCCCTCATTGTCTGGGTCTAGATTATGCAGTTAAAGTAATCATGCCTAGCTGCAGAAGGAACTTGTTGTGAGTGCTGGTACCTCAAAAACAGCTCGCTGAAAACCAGTTTCAGTCAACCTCAAATTATGATTTTTTTGTGTGAGATATATATATATATATATATATATATATATATATATATATATATATATATATACACATGCATAATGAATGGTCACAAAACAGTGAGCTAAAGAACAAAGATCAATGATGGCAAACATAACTTCCAGTAGATTTACTTTGTGACACTGTCACCTCGCAAAAACAGTGCTTGAATAACTGATATGCTCCACACTTAAAATGGGGGGGGGCTGTCATATAGCTCCCTGGACCTAGAACAATTAGAGTACAGTCCTGAAACACAGACAACCCAGGTCATGGGGAAATACATTCATTTCTGGAAAAAAGGCATTCCCTGTGTCCTCAGAGACAAGCAAAGGAGAAAGTGCAGGTAAGGGGTAATAACCACCATGCCTGCCTGGATGATGACTCGTCCCAGATGTCACTCGGGATCATACTTGAATATCACTACATCAGGAATGAAGGCACAACATGAAATGGAGGAAGGCTGACAGTAGTCAAACAAGAAGGTAAAAAATGATACAGAAACTATATCCATCACCCATTTGTCATTTCCATTTCCTACTGTGGATTGCACTACTCACCCAACATTACCCACCTGGATGATACCTATGGTGCCCTTATTTCCTATACCTGCAAATGATCACCCTCTATTACCTGCCTCACATTTCTCCTTTCTTCTGACTGCTCAGCATAAGCTGAAAAAAATCACAACTCAAAATGAGGCAGTTGTAAAAGGTACAGAGTTGACCATTCTGGCTGTATACCTTAGTAAATGTTAAATGTAGACATACTATAGTAACAAATACTCGAGAAGCAAAAATTCAGCAAACAGAAATTCTTCATATATAACAAAATATCCACAACTACAGAGTGACTGTACTGTTATGACTTTAAAACTATCACGTACTCCCCCACACATAAATCAAATACCATTTTGTAAAATGTCATTGATTCTGTATGTACTTACACATCTAAATTGCCTCCCCACACACACACACACACACACACACACACACACACACACACACACACACACACACACACACACACACACACACACACACACACATGTTATGTTACATGTGTATTGCATTTGTGCTGAGGTCATTGCTGAAGATAGTCTAAGGACTAGTTAAATTAAGCTGCTAATAAATATAATTAAATTACATTATCCCACAGTCAATCTTAACAATTTTACAAATTTTCATCTACCGTTATTATGAGGTCACCCTTCAAAAAGAAGGTCTAGATCTTTTAATGAGTGTACAGCATTTATCCCTGCTGTGTGTTTAGAAACAAATTGGTTTTACTTTAAGTAGGCAATGACTATAAGCAAATGTCAATCATCCTGGCAGAGCACATTCTTAGATATATGACAAAGTGCATCTCATATCTGGCAAGATCGTCCAGACATCCAAGATACAAATATCTGCAAACCAGGACAAAGAGGAGAACAGTAGTTGCATTTCTGCAGTAAGAGCACTTTGCACTAGTGAAGCCAGAGAATTGTACTGTCACAGGCACACAGTCAGTAAAAATCCAAAACGCATAAATGTCGGCATTGCTGTCACAAGGAAGTACCCAGCACTAAAAGGCAAACAGAAAGTGGGATGATGCTGGGTTTGTTCTGAAGACAGGAAAGTCTGGCTACATATTAAGAATCATATGGAGAAAACTCATCTCTGAATAAAGCATTCACGTTGGAACATTTCACTTTCGGATGACCTCTCCAATGGATTCATTGATTTTGGTGAAATCAGCACCAAACTTTGTCAGCAGTTATTCTACCTGTGAAATATGATCAGTATTAGCCAGGATGTCAACAGGAGAGACCTGAGCAGCAGCAGGTCACATGCCAATGTCTGGAGACAGTATGCCTTCAGCCATACCACTACAGGCCAATCTGCAAACATTTGTAGCATATCAGGAGAATGCATGATATCATTGACTAGTGACACCACACACCTGTGCAAGAATGATCAGAGAGGAGGGCACTCCAGTCACAGTTTAACCCACATGCATCTAATCCTCACCCTGTGCAAACTGCTACCTCATTGTGGAGGAGGATCCTTACAATGAAGTTCCAGGTTGGGAGTGGTGTCCATTAAAAAAAAAGCAAATAGGACAAGGGAAGGAGTGGGAAAAATAATACATGCAGACTTGGAAATCAGTTGTGGAATGCAGAAGGCAAAAGCATTAGAAGCTACTCGTCTTCTACAAGCACACTTACTGACTTTGTGGAGATGGCACTAACTTTCAAAAATTTCATAATCATTACAACTGGTTCTTCGATTTATGAAAAAAAGACAATGTGATATTTTAACACTTATATGACCAACAGGGAGGATCACAAACAAATGGAAATACAGTCAAACTTAATATTTTTTTAGGGACAAAAAAAAAAAAGGAGCGGGCACAGAGAGATAGAGGTCACCTTTGTACAGTGAAATTGCTGAGTGCTTGAAAGAACATGTTAGATAAAGACCAGTAAAGGTGAACAGTGGCCTTCTTGTAAGCTGCTGCAATGGTCTTTCTCAAAGATCAATCTTACAACAATCTGTCTCAATGGTTGATATGGCCTGAAGTTCTGCTAACATATGAAAGACCCCCTAATAGAAATATTTCAGTAGTGCAATGTAGTGGTCAATTAAAGTAATGCCATGTGGTTTCTTAATACATTGTAACAAATGTCACAATTCTTCACTAAGTCTCACTATAACAATAAATCATAACATTTGGATTTATGCACCTTACAGGCTTTCTACCTCCTGAGGCTGCAGTGGTTAGCGTTGTTGCCTCACAGCAAGAGGTTCTCTGGTTTGATTCTTGGTTGGAGTGCCTTCTGTGCAGAGTGTGCATGTCCTCCCCAGGGTTGAGTGAACATTAACAACATGCAGGTAGGTGTGTGCATATGTGGGTGTTCCTTCTTTGAAGGTTGGGCGCCGGGCTGGCAACTCGACACCGTAAAAATCCACTGCTAATCATTAGCGGACTGGTGATCTGCTGTGGCGACCCCTAACCAGGAAAAGCCGAATGACATGCCTTCTACTTCCCAGCTACGTATCGATCCCTATGATGACCCATGTTGGTCTAGCACTAGCTTTCCAATGAACTTTGGTTGCTGCACATGGCAGTATGATAAAGCCAGTATTCCCAGGAACTTTCTTCAGCTCTTCTCACAACTGTGTGTGTTTTACATCCCTCTTTAGTGATGAAATAATTTTAACAGCAAAGTATCTCAAGTTTGTTCACTGTTTGTTGCTTTTTACTGAACATTTTCAATCAAATTATTAAGTTTTTGCATGTGGCTTTAGTAAATAGGTAATCCTTTTTTAAAATAAAAAACATGTTTTTCCAAGATGGAGGTGCACACAGATGCAGCAACTCTATGCTCTCCTCCTCAGTGTTTTTTTTTGTGTTTGTGTTCATAAGTACATTCATTATTGCTAAGTTCAGTTAGGCTAATCTTAAGTATAGTCGGCAGATCTCTTGAAAATCGGATTTCAGCACGATCAGGCTGTTACAATTGAACTCTTACACTTATATGACATACCAGAGGAAAGAGCAAGGACACCAGCTTCTCCATGGATTGTTGTTGGCCAAGGCAACAGACGAAGGTGGAGGAGGCACAGGAAGCAAAAGCAGGGCTGTCGATCCAGCCTACAGCAAGTAGTCAAAGGAAACATTCTTAGAAATCACCTTTTCCAAGCATATTTCTTGCTAATGCCAGATGTACCACAAACAAAATGGATGAATTACATCTGCAGATTTCTGACAACATACATAAGACACTGTTGCATTTTATTATTTACAGAGACATGGCTACACTTGTGCATATCAAAAGCAGCCATTGCTGGCAGGCTGCACAGTGTTTACATGGTAAGAGCGGAGGTGGGGGGCTTTGCATCTACATGCATAATAGCTGGTGCACCATCATAAAGACTGTAGGCAGTTACAGCTCTCCTGATTTGGAGTACATGACAATCAAATGCAGGCCTGTTTATTTACCTCAGGAGTTTACTGCTGCTATAGTTACAGCTGTTTACATTCCACCAGATGCGAATGCTTTCACAGCTCTAGGTCACCTGTTTGACATCATTAACGTGCAACAAAACATCCATCCTGATGCTGTTCATATCACAGCTGGTGATTTCAATCACACAGATTTAAAGACAATTCTACACAAATTTCATCAACACATCAAATGTGCAACTAGGGAGAAAAATACACTGGACAAGGCCTACCTAAATATCAAGGATGGCTTTAGGGCAAAACAGCTGCCTCATCTAGGCCAGTCAGACCATTTACCATACTCTTGACTCCAACATACACTCCTGTTAGGAGACAAGGCCAGATTACCACAAAGACTGTTAAAATATAGCCTGAAAGTGCACTTTCGCAGCTACAGGATTGCTTTGAAAGAACTAACTTGGACATTTTCGAGGATCAGGATCTGGAAGAGTACATATCAATGGTACTCTGCTGCATAAACAAAGATATACCGTCTGCTGAGGCAAGGAAAACAGTGGGTCCTGCGACGAGGCGAAAGAAATAGATGCATTTCCCAAATAATATGAAGGTTTGATATAAAGAGTAATATTGAATTGATGAGGAAAATGTATAATGCGCAAAGATGACAATGAAAAATATTTTGGATGTTTTATCATTGTTCGGTTGTAAGTTATGAGCTGACGAGCCGAAGAGTTTTTGAATGTTTTTGTGATTTCTGGCGCACTCAATATTGTAAGCTGCAACATTCTTTTATGCATTCATTTTGTTGGACTTATTGTGGGATCTGGACAAGTCAGTGGAATTGCTGGAATTGATGTGAAATTGTTTGTGTTGGGCCTGAATTCAGTTTGAGTATACGAGGAAGCTTACTACCTAGGACAGAGATTTGGATTAGACGGTGAGGGACGGTGTATGATCATAAACAGATTGATGTATCTGTCGAATTACGGAAATGAGTAGTAGCTCGTATATGCATCTATCTGCTATTTTTCGTGCTGTTGGTGTTTGAGTGGTATCGTTTTATGTCTTTGGCTGATGCACCTTTCATTGGAAGCACATTTGAGTGTTTGTACGCAGCAACTTAGCTTTCCAGCTTTTGATTGTGGATTTAAATATCTAGTTCTGTATTGGACTTATTGTGGGATCTGAACGAGTCAGTGGAATTGCTGGAATTGATGTGAAATTGTTTGTGTTGGGCCTGAATTCAGTTTGAGTATACGAGGAAGCTTACTACCTAGGACAGAGATTTGGATTAGACGGTGAGGGACGGTGTATGATCATAAACAGATTGATGTATCTGTCGAATTACGGAAATGAGTAGTAGCTCGTATATGCATCTATCTGCTATTTTTCGTGCTGTTGGTGTTTGAGTGGTATCGTTTTATGTCTTTGGCTGATGCACCTTTCATTTGAAGTACATTGGAAGCACATTTGAGTGTTTGTACGCAGCAACTTAGCTTTCCAGCTTCTGATTGTGGATTTAAATATCTAGTTCTGTATTGGACTTATTGTGGGATCTGAACGAGTCAGTGGAATTGCTGGAATTGATGTGAAATTGTTTGTGTTGGGCCTGAATCCAGTTTGATTATACGAGGAAGATTAAAACTGTGTGAGCTTACTACCTAGGACATTTTTGTATCTAGGACTGGCCTAATTAATGTTCTAACAAATGGGATGTTTGACATTTTCTGTTTTTTCAACTGTTCGTACTTTGTGAGATCAGCGGACATTGTATTTTTCCAGTGGGTGTTTGATTTGGATTAGACGGCGAGGGATGGTGTATGCTTTTATCTAACTTGCTTGCCTCAATAATTACTGAATAACTGACTGTACCTTATCCCTACTAGGTGGTTAGTGCACGCACCCTATCAGGATAGCCAGTAGCCAAACCCTCCAAATATTGCCCCCCACTTACTCATTATCCACTCACTGCTACAACTGCCTTGTCCCCCCTCCACTCTACCCTTCTATATCCCTGTGAATACACCCTCACACATTTCATTCTAAGCCTCTCCTCTCAAACTTATTAACCATCTCTCTTCCTCTCACTCAACTCATACTCTGTCGCCCACCATGCAAACAAAATCTGCTCTAATACCCTTACTTCTAAGCCTAATCCTCTTCTGCTTACTCTGCCTTACTAGTCTCCCACAGTTTCAGCACTCCCCATCCCTTTCATACAATTGCAATTTACATTAAAAAAAGACTTTCCCTTTACAAGCCAAGCCTCCCCCCACCTCTACAAACATAATGAATCTTTTCTATTTCAAAGGAAGCTCTTCCTTACCCCTAGTAAACCACTTCCCATACCCACCAAACTCACCTCATTAGGTTCCAATATCTACACCTATGACACATTAGAAAATAGATACCTATCCATACTCTACTCAAAATTTATCACCCTCCTCCTCCGTTCTGGAGACATACACCCTAACCCAGGGCCTTCATACAACTACACCTCTAAACCACATTCACATTGCTCTCCCCTGCACCACAAATCTCTTCTCCTTGCCACACTTAATGCCAGGAGCCTTTGTAATAAAATACCTTCCTTTCACGCCTAGATCTCTCATAACAAACCTGATATTGTCTCTATCACAGAAACCTGGCTAAAACCACACATAAAAGATACCGAAATTATGCCCACTAACTATAAACTTATAAGAAGTGACAGACCTCAAAAGAAAAGTGGTGGAGGAGTAGCCTTACTCTTCTCCTCCTCCTTAACAGTAATACCCTATACTAAGCCCATACCCTCATTTGACACTGCCGAGCTAACCCCCGCCCTTCTCAAAGTAAACAACAATAAAACTTTATGCATTGCCTCCCTGTACATTCCTCCTGGTAACAATATCACTATACTGGAGGATATTCTTGCCTGATTTACCTCCAACATAAACAGTGAGACTATAATCCTAGGCGATGTCAACATAAACTGGTCTTCCATTGACTCATCTGCCCCCTTCTCAAAGCATCAACCTATATCAATTCACACAGCTAATCAAACCCCCTACTAGACCAAATAAAGATTACACCACAGGTAGCATCCTTGACTGGATACTAGTCTCCCACCCAAACCGAGTTTCTGATAGTGGTACTCTCGCAGACTCCCTTAGTGACCATCTCCCTGCCTACATATGCCATTCCCCCTCCACCATCCTCTTTCAACACAGACACATTACCACCCGCAACATGCAAAACTTCAACCCCCTAATTTTCTCTAATACCTTAAAACAGATAGACTGGAACCCTCTAAAGTCCCTCCCTTTAGATGTCGCAGTCTCACATTTTAATAGAATTTTCACTGATATACTTAACCACTTCACCCCCAGTAGAAACAAAAGACTCAGATCCAAAACAGCCCCGTGGCTAACTAAAGACACAAAACTACTTGTGCATCACCGAGATAAAATCTGGAAATACTAGCAAAAATGCAAAACTCTCTTGCCGAATACAAGCAACTGTGAAATCAAGTAAAAATACAAATAGCCACTGACCGCAAATCCTACTACCTTAAACTTCAAAATAATCATAAAACCAACCCCAGAAAAATTTGGAATAGTATTTCATCAATATTATCCCCAGGCAAAAAAGAGAACCCTTTCCCTGACCCAGACACACCAGACCTCCACCTAGCTACCCAATTCAACTCCTTTTTCACTGACTCCATAGGCAAACTCACCTCTTCTTTCCCTAACAGCATCCCCCAACTTAAATGATAACAAAAATTTAACATCCATGAACCCTAAGTCCCCTCCTTTTACTCTCAAATCCATTCTTACCCACACTATAAAAAAGCTCCTACAAAAGTTAAAACCTTGCTCTAATGCCACAGATGACATTCCATCCAACTTTCTCCAACTAGCTGCTGATGGCATAGCCCTTCCAATCAGCATCCTAATCAATTGCTCCATTCAGGAGTCCTATGTACCACACCTCTGGAAAAAAGCCTTCATCATCCCCCCTCCATAAAGGAGGTACAAACTGTTCAATCTCCAACTTTCGCCCTATTGCTATCCTATCCCCTATCTCTAAGATACGCGAAAAATGTATTCACCTCCAACTATTACCCTACCTACTGGACAACCAACTACTAACTCCTACCCAACACGGGTTTAGACCAGGACACGGCACCACCACTGCCCTTCTTTCCTTCCTCAAAATCATTAACTCTGCTCGTGACTCTGGGAACATAGTTTCTACGCTCCTCCTTGACTTATCTAAAGCTTTCGACACTGTCTCTCATGAGCTTCTACTTTCTAAACTCTCCCATCTTAATCTCTCCTCTTCGTCTATCAAATGGTTCTCCTGCTATCTCTCAGCCATAAAACAAGCCGTAAAATGGAACTACTGCACTTCCGCTTTCCTTCACACCCCAACAGGTGTACCCCAAGGCTCTATTTTGGGTCCTTTACTATTTAACATTTTAATCAATGATTTCCACCAAAAGATCCCCAATGCTAAACTGGTGCAATACGCAGACGACTCCACTATCATCTGCTCAGCTAAAACTCTTCCTTTACTAATAAACCTTACGCAAGAAGCCTTCTCCTCCACTGAGTCCTGGATGCTTGACAATCACCTAGCCCTAAATGCCTCCAAATCTAAAATAATGATCTTTACCCCTTCTAGACATACTGCTGCTGACAAAGCATCCTTCTCTATATTTAGCCTAAACAAAACAACTATTGAAATAGTTCCCCATACAAAACTTCTGGGCGTCCTTATTGATGACCAGCTAAAATTTGACATCCACCTACAAACCAATATTAAAAAGACTCATCAAAACTTGGTATGCTTTATCGACACAGACGCTACCTTTCTCTGTCTTCTAGACAACTCCTATCTACCACCTACCCTCCCTTTTGTATGGAGCTCTGCTACTCTCTAACATCCAATCATCCCTAAATTCTAAACTTTCCTCATGCTATAACAAAATTTCAAAGTTTGCCACAGGATCCAAATCCTCTACTCACAACTGCAACTCCCTACATGCTGTAAATTGGTTGGAACTCCCAAGCTACCTAAATTTCATTCAACTAACTACAGCACACAAGCTAATTTTCAAACCTTCTAACTGTTCATCACTCTCTCCTTCCCTAAAACTTCACCAGTCACACAGAACACTTAGATCCACAAATCAGAACCTCTTACAACTTTACAAGCACCAGGGCAACTTCTACTATCATTCTCCCTTGCCAGATTATGGAACTCTCTTCCCCCTTACATTAGAACTACCCCTAACCTACCATCCTTTAAAACCCTACTCCACTCTCACCTCTACTCCCTCTGGGAGTGCTCCTGTACCCATCCTACCCGATTCCTGATACCTATCCCTATTCTATTCTACTCTAATCTCTGCCACTGCTTCATTTCAACTCTCTAAAATTCCTTTGCCTAAATACATGTAGAGTATTAAATGAGCATAAATGTATTGTTTTTGCTAATATCTTATAAGTGATTGACTCAGCTCATATATTTCAAGATATGTAAAATCTTGCCTTGCTGTATGTTGAATGTTAAACTGTCGTTCTTATATGCTGTACTAATACATTGTATATTGTCTTTCTGTCTGGAGCTTTTCTCCTCGGGCCTCCATTGAAAACGGGCTACCTTGGCCCAATGGACTTTCCCAGTTAACAAACTGAAATAAATAAATAAATAAATAATAATAAAAAACTGTGTTGACAATGTCACTGCCAGCAAGCTCATTTGTGTGTACCCTAATCAGAAGCCCTGGATGACAGAGGAGATCAGATCTCTTCTCAAGCACTGCAATATAGCCTTCAATTCTGGCAACAGAGCCCTTTATAGCATAGTTACAGCCAACCTAAAGAAAGCCATCAGAGAGGCTAAAACGGCCTACAAAAGCAAGACAATGGATCACTTCACCAAAAAGGACACACAACAACTATGGAAAGGTATTCATCAAATCACTAACCATAAAACCAGTAACCATATGGCTACAGATGCAGATCCCTCAATGACAGAAGAACTTAATTATTTCTTTGCCCATTTTGAGGTGGAAACAACAGTGAGAGTCAGCCTAGGCCCCAGCCGATAGGCCACAGCAGTCTCGCATCATCTACGTCAACCTCCTACAACCACACCTTCACAGTACAAGAGCATGATGTAAGGTGTGTGCTCAAAACGATTAATAGGTTCATAGGTTGGTACTAGGATATCGGCCCTTGAACCTATACAATTCCCTGGCTATTTCTTCCCACACTATTTACTTCCCTGGACTCCTGTCTAGCAGGGTGACTGACGTGATCCCCGGGGAGAATTTCCTTTCTTTCATCCAATCGTCAAGGTTCCATTTGAAGAGGGCCAAAGAAGCGCTCTGCTTGACATGCATTGGCAGTTTATTCCAGAGTCTGAGGAGTCTCTGGGTCAAGAACCTATCCCTCCAGCATGTTTTGTTTATTGTGATGACAAGGTTTAGATCCCTGGAGCGTGTGGCTCTGAGGGATTGGGATTTCTTTAAGTGTAGCATGTCCAACAGCTCTGGGTTTGACATGGCCTTGTATGTTAAGCAGAGATCGCCTCTGAGAAGACGATATGCGAAAGAGTATAGCTGGAGTTTTTTAAGGCGGTCAGCATAGGGCATCTGCTTTAGGCCTCTGATTCTTTTAGTGAGATATTTCTGCGGCCTTTCCAGTTGTTGCAGATGTCTTGAGAGGTACATACCAAACAGGGCGTTCTATTCTATAATGCGTCTAATGAGGGATGAATATAGTGGGACAATGACTTCCTTTTTCCTGGATGAAAAGCTCTTAGTGATGAGGTGTGCCACATATAAGGATTTCCTCACTGTTGTGGCGATGTGGTTATCGAAGGTGAGACCACTGTCCACCTGTGTCCCTAAGTCTCTTATCATACTTTCGGTATTTAGTGTACTGCCACCTATATGGTAATTCATGGGTACATGTTTTTTTCCAAAGGGGATAATTATACATTTCTTGGCATTGAGCTTGAGCCCATGGCTCTGGCACCAAGCATCTGTTTGTGTAAGGCCCTTTTGTAGAGTATCCACATCATTTGGGGATTCAATATTGGCAACCAGTTTGTAGTCATCTGCGAACTTTGTTAGCCAGAGTCCCTTAGTGTTGGCCTGTACTTCAGAGAAGTAGATGCCAAACAAGAGTGGTCCCAGGACTGAACCCTGAGGTACTAAACTTGTCACTTGCCTGGAGCTGGATTTGGAGTCAGCTACTTTTACATTGTGGGTTCTGTCAGTAAGCCAGTTGGCAACCCATTGAGTGACGTAGGGATTAATGCCCAGCTTAGTAAGTCTATCTATGATTCCAGAGTGGGGGATGGTGTCAAAGGCCTTGGTGAGGTCCAGATAGGCTGTGTGGACCGCCATACCCTCGTCCACGGCTCTGGAGACTGATTCAAAGAAGTCAATCAGGTGCAGGAGACAAGATCGGCCCTTCACAAACCCAAACTGGGTGGGGTCTAGTGTTTGAAGGTTGCCAATGTCTTTGTTTATAAGTTCCATGATAATACGTTCCATGGCCTTGCAGATAAGGCTCGTCAGACTGATGTGACAGTAGTTCCCGAGATCCAAGGTGGATCCCCCCTTGTGGAGTATGGATAACTGTAGCTGTGCACCACTCAGTGGGCACACAGCCTGAGGTGAGGCTATGATTAAACATGACACTTAGGTGAGGTGCCAGTTCATTTTGTAGTTCATGTAATACACAGCCTGGGATGTCATCTAATCCCATGGATACTGTGTTCTTAGCTATGGAGAGTGCGTTTTTTTACTTGTGTGACAGTTATTACTGGAATTTGGCAATCTTCTGGTATTGAGATTGGTCATTTAGGGGGTGAGGGGGGGTGAAGTTGGCACTGAATTGATCTGCCAGGATACTGACAATATCCTAGGGATCAGTACATTTAATGCCATTCTGTTATAGCTCAGAGCAGATCTGAGCATTGCCATTTAGATTCTTGACATGACTATAGAATGCCTTGTGGTTGTCTTTGGAATCTTGGCAATTTTATTTTCATAACTAGCTTTGGAGGATTTCATGAGGGATCTCAGCTTCTTACTGAGGCTGGTAAGGGAGTTTTTTGCATCCTGGAATTTTCCTCTTTTCTGCAACAGTTTTTTCCTTTTGTTGTAAAGTTTGTTTATGGCAGGGGACCACCAGATTGGCTTCCTTTTTTGGAGGAGAGCATCCTGGTTCTATTTGGGATGGCACAATTCATGCATGAGTGGATGTGCTTGAACAGTGCATTAGTGTAGGATTCAGCAGTCAAATTTTCAGTTCCCGTCTGCATGGGTGTCATGAAATTTGTCACTTCTGACTTGAGTAGCATGAAGTTGGCTTTGGAGACGTTTTTTTATCGAGGTTTCCTTACTGGGGGTGGGGGTGGGATGTGGGTGTTAAGGGTGATTAGCTTACGGTCAGACCTGACCAACAAGGGGGGTGACCATAAGTGCGGAGCATTGATTTCCCATGTTGGTAATGACCAGGTCTAGGATATTGGAGCCCCTGGTGGGACTATGGATTAGTTGATCCAGGGCACTGGAATTTATGAATTCCAAGAACCGTTACACAAAGGTGTTGGTACATGAGTAGTTTTCCCAGTTAATGGCAGGGAAGTTTAAATCACCCAGTATTAGGGTGTTTGGCTGTATCTTAATATTTTCCAGTATGTTTAGAAAGGTGTAGTGAAAATCTTGGGGCATGGTGGGGGATCTGTAGCAAGCTACAATTTGCATTGCAGCCTTACCTAGTGTTAGTTACACCTGGAGAATTTCAGACGCATTCTGTTGGGCAACTAGCCTGGTGGTGTGAATATCCTTGGTGAATATGGACACTCTTCCACCTTTAGTGTTTCGGTCCTGGTTTGGTGGCCAAAAAGTGTGGCAAGAGTTGTAGCCTGGTACTGCTGGGGTGCTCTCTGGAGCCTTGAATCAGGTCTCAGTTACTGCACAGATATCGATGTTCTCCATTTTTAGGAGTGCCTCGAGAGAGTGCATTTTGAGGTTTAGACTTCTAGCATTGAGTAGCATTATCTTCAGAATTTGCATGCTTGTACCTGTTACGGTGGTGGTTGTGTCCTTTGAACTTTGCCTAAAAAAGGCACTATAGGGGTGGCAAAAGCCTTAGCCAGTAACCTGAATCCCAGGGGCGACAGGTGCAGACCATCTCTGGCAAAGCATTGTGGTCTGTCGATTTATCCAAGAAAGGCTGCTGGCCCGGATGGAGTGATGGGATGGGTGCTGAAAGAATGTGCTGACCAGCTCTGTAGGGTCTTTACAAAGAACTTCAACCTGTCTCTGTCTAAGTCTGCTATCCCATCTTGTTTGAAGTCTACTATGATCATTCCACTTCCAAAAAACCCGTCACCAGCAGTCTCAATGATTACCGTGCACTTACTCCAGTTGTTATCAAGTGTTTCGAACAACTGTTCTGGAGATACATCAACAACAGACTCCCAGTCATCTCTGATACACACCAGTATGCTTATAGAGCAAATAGGTCTACAGAAGATGCCATCTTCGCTGCCCTACACACTGCACTTTGCCATCTTGAGCAGCAGGGGAGCTATGTGAGGATGCTCTTTGTAGATGTGAGTTCAGTTTTTAATACAATTTTCGTAGATAGACTGGTCACTAAAGTCGCTGGCCTAGGACTTTCACAACTTGTCTGCCACAGGGTTAAAGACTTTCTGACTAACCATTCTCAGATGGTTAGACTAAGCCTGTACCTCTCCTTGACTCTCAGGCTAAACACTGGTGTCCCACAAAGCTGTGTGCTGAGCCCCCTTCGATATACTCTTTACACCCATGACTGCATCCCCTCTCATTCTACTAATACCATCATTAAGTTTATGGATGACACCACAGTGGTTGGACTTATTTCAGGAAGAGACAAGACATCATTTAGAGATGAAGTTCAAAGACTATCTTGTATGCTGTATTGAGAACAACCTTGCCCTGAACTCTGCCAAAACAAAACAACTCATAACAGATTTCTGGAGAGACAAATGCAGATCACAACCCAATATACGTCAATGGATACTGTGTGGAAAGGATTCCCGCCTTCAAGTTTCTGGGTATACATGTGGCAAAAGATCTTTCTTGATCCACAAACACCACAAAGGCAGTTAAGAAGGCACAGCAGAGACTCCACTTCCTGAGGATCCTCAAGAAAAACAACTTGCAGGAGCAGCTATTGGTGTTTTTTTTACTGCTGTTTTATTGAAAGTGTGCTGACATACTGCATTTCCACGTGGTATGCCAGCAGCAGATAGGATGACCCTTCAAAGATTCATTAACTCTGCCCAGAAAATTATTGGCTGCTCTATTTGGAGGAGCTCTTCAACTCTCATTGCCTCAGCAGGGCAGCCAACATCTTCAAAAACCCTTACCACCCTGGACATCACCTGCTTGAGCTGCTGCCTTCTGCCAGATGGCTCAAGTCCATTCCAACACAGACAAACACACTTAAGAACAGTTTCTATCCCAGAGCCATACGAGAACAGAATAATGCTAAATACTCACACTGAGTGATTTTGACCAGCACAGACAATAGTCATTTTGTGCTACAATGTATATGTTTACATTCTTTTTCACCTTAATATATTCTTTTAATGTGCATGTTTTTACTGTATTGTACTGCATTATATTGTATTCTTTTATTTATTTATGTTTAAGGGAATGCACCTTAGGATTGCTACAAATTTCGTTGTACTTGTGCAATGACAATAAAGGAATTTTAATCTTATATGTCTTATTTTCTCTTAACTCTTCAGTTTTATGAAATGGATACCAGGGAATCTGATAAGAACAGGAGCGAAAGGATGAAGTGGTGAAGAATTGAAGGAAGCAGGGAAAGAACTGAAAAAAATATGAAAATCCCTTTGTTCAATTACATTTTTTAGGAAAATACTAAAATTCAAACAATTTTCATAAACAGGAATATAAAAGTTGTTTACTGAAGTATGCAAATTCTATTCATTAGTCTTTCTGCCGCCAAAAGAGAATACCTTGCCCTTAGTTTGTATCCTGTGTGACTTATCAGATCAAGAACTTCCAAAACGGGATGAGCCCAAGCACTTCTGGAGAGTTTTCTCAAGCTGAGTCCTCCACAGAGTCATCAAACTTACTGAAACCGAAGAAAACTTTTGCAGATAAGTGTTATCAGTTCACTGTAGGAAACCAACAAGGACCTGAGATGGCACCTTCACTGGACTTTCATCAGTCTGAGCAGACCATAAAACACTAATCTTTGCAAGCATCTGTAAATATTTAAAAAAGTTAGAGGAAAAGAAAAATAATTCCATGCCCATCATTTTACAGTGAAGAGGAAGACATCTATATGAGAGACAGATTCTCCTCTGCAGGATTCCGATAAGTAAATTTCTTCCTGCCGGTTAACTATTTTCTTAAAGACACAGACGCACACAGACACACACACACACACACACACACACACACACACACACACACACACACACACACACACACACACACACACACACACACACACACACACACACACACACACACACACACGACACTGTTTTTTCCCAATCTGAATAATCTCAAGAGAACAGCTGAGTGTAGCTTACCCTCATGGGGAAAGTAAAAAATAGAAGCAATAGAAATGCTCTAGTGGGATACCTGGGGGATTCCTTATGGTTTATGGATAAATATTAAGGAGAGCCCGTACAAGGGCTGTTGGAGAACCACTTCCTTCTGGCCCGGAAAAGGACCTTTGGTGGAATAAATGTCCTCCTTTTCGTAGGATCTAAAGAGTCCAGGGGAGGGCTGTAGTTCATCGCAGAGCCCTAAAAATGGCTTTTGGGTGGGATCCAGTGTTCTGATCCTTTTCCTGAGCACTGACAATGACTTTCGGTATTACAGAGGACAGATGGGGAGTATCTAAGTATGGTTCTTCCCCCGAAAAACAAGACCCCTTATACAAAGCTGGTCTCATATTATTAGTTCTTATAAGGACTGTAGGTGGGAATAACTGCCCCTCTTATCATCAGTTTTGTGAGAGAGCCACAGGCTCTGGGATAACCGGAGAGTGATGGCAAGTAAGGAGCCTGGTTTGCTTATAGTAGAGCCCTGCCAGGGCTTTTCGGTGGGCTCTGGTGTTTAGCCCTCTTGCTGAGCCCTGACAAGGTCTACTGGATGTACAGAGAAGTGAACTACCTTAGTTTCGCCCTTATAAGGACATTGTGGTTGACCTACTGATGGTGCTGAAAAGTAGAGAAAAAAGAACCATACAGGAGTCTCCGTTTAGTTGTCCTTAAGTCCTTTTAGTTAAAGCAGCAGCTTACAGTTGTGAAAAATGCCCAAGTGTGGTCAGAATGATCTGACTGTGGTTGGGGAGCCTCATTTTATGTATAACAAGATGGGCAGAGTTCACAGTCACAGCCAATCATATAAGGTGGGAGTTCATTGGGCGTAGCCTTTATTGACTCCTCATATGGAGAGAGGTGGACCTGACTTGAAACATTTTTGTACAAAAATCTTATACAGTTAGACTCATTGGTGAAACACCCTTTTTAGTAAAAACGACTGGTTCTTTTAATAGAATATAGGTATGTACGTGGGGTTTAGTGCTTCGAGTGGTAACACTGTCTCCCCCTATCTTTTTAATTCAAGTTAAACACATACAAAACATACCAACACAAACACACATGCCCAAATGGACAGATGGTTGAATGATTAGATGAATCAAAGCATTTTGGCTTTGAGTGTTATTCAGTTCATAACAAACACTCCAATAGTTAATGCTGTTAAAACCTTATTTTATTTCCTTTTCAACAGGACTATATACCCTTTTCCTGAACCCCTCTCAAAGTTCTAAATAAAGCTATCGCTAACCCTTTTATCTCTTCTGGCTAGGCTACAAGGGACCTCAAGAGGGGATCCCTCACTAGTGGGAGTACAGGAGCTAACTGCATGTTATAGTCTTTGTACATGCTAATTCTTTGAGAGTGAAAGGGAGCCCAGGAGGGGTTGTTTGTGAGAAACAGAGCTAGCTTATTAGTGTAAAGGGAAAGAAAACATTATTTGCTCTAGTCCGCGATTGGTCGGGTCCAGGTTTTAATGATATATTTGATGTGTTTGGGACCTGAGTGGAGACGAGGGTAGTTCAACCTTAATCCATTTCGAATCAATTGCATGCGTGTATCAAAATCTAAATTGTCTTGATTTTGTGTTAAGGGAGCATTCAGTAGGGGATCCTCTGGCCGTGGGAAATCTAAACTGGCTCAGAGGGATTCTGAGATTTACCGGCGCTTTCGATATGGTAAACATATCTTCTTCAGGGGGAGGGAGGAGTAGCTGAGAAAGGACGGTAGGAAGGACAGAAGAGAGTGGATGGAATAAATAGAGGGATTCTGTTTGAAGACGCCAGCCCGAGGGGCTATGGACAAAGTAATACTCTTTTTTTAAAAAATAAGGCTATAACAGGGGTGGATATCTGGATGAAAAAACATTATAACGACCATCTACCTTCCTTCTTGCCACTTTACCTTTTTGCTATCCCTTACCCTTCTGTTCATCCCCTAAGCTTACTCTTAGTGTGGAAACTCTTTAATATATATAAAAGACACACTTATGCCTCTTTTATTTTGACTTTCTGTATTCTATCTGCAATGTCAACTGTACCTGCCTACTGCACTGCAAAGTATTTCTGTCCTCTCTGTAATTTTGTTCACTACCTGCCTTTGGCACTGTGAAGTATTTCTGTCCTCTTTGATTTTTCCAGCCTAACTTCCAATACTTTCTGTAAATATAAAGGTTTTATTTTCCTCTTATCCCAGACCTATTTCTCCCAGACTATAGTATAATATTAGACCTATTTTTAGTATTGTACTCGAATTTTAAAATGGGAGGTACTTAGACCTCTATGATAATTTATGTATTAACCTGTAACAACATTGTTTATAAAAATGTTTTATTTTGCTATTTTTTTTCTGCACGGAGCTTATCTCCCCGGGCCTCTGCTGAAAATGGACATGTATCCAGTTGGACTAGCCCGGTCAACAAATGTAAAATAAATAAAATCTGAAACCGCTCAGCCACGGAACTCAATTGGTTAATTTAGATATAACTTTTATTTCTATTTTCGATACTTATTGCTTTTGCTTGTTTTAAATTATCAGGCTGAAAAAGTGCAGCAACAAACGGGAACCATTTTACTTGCAATAAACCGGTGAGCATTAATTTGGAGGCCGAAAAGTGTCCAAAACACTAACATGGATGCACTGAGGCTAAAAATGTGGTGGAAGTTAAGGCCGGTGGAGAAGGGGGCTATTAAAGACCTGGGACAGACGGAGCTGGGGAAAGTGGGGGTCCCCCTAGGGGAAAAAACGTACCTAGAAGGAACAGAAAGGAAAAAGGCAGCAGGGGGAAGAAGAATGTAGGTGTGGGTGTGAGTAAAGCCAAAATGCCGACCTAAAAAAGAGAAGAGAACAAGGTAGCACTTGGAGAAGGTGTAGTTTGACTGGAGGTATAGCTGGATGAAGGGGCTGTGGATGGAGTGGTGGGGGAGCCATGTGGAAGTGCTGTCCCAGGGCAACTGATACGGGAGCTGAGGATTGTGGAGGAAGGGGGGACACGGAGTGGGGAGAGCTATGGAGGGGCTCAATGCAGTAGGGGACTAACCTAAGAGTGGATTCGTGGAGGAGTTTTGAAGTAAAGGATCTATCAGGAACACCATCTGCTAAACTGATTTAAACCACAAAAACAGACTGCTCTGTCAATAATAGGAGCCCATCTAAAGTCAGATTCAGAAAAATGAATGGGTGGCCAAATTAGGGACAAACCGAAAATTAGAGCCTACTGGGTTCCACTAGGTCTGCTTAGTGGGAGGTGGTTTAAAGGGCACTAGGAACAGCTTTTTAAAAAACTTTTTTAAAAGAAACGCTCACAAAAGGAGCATTATTTTGAAGTAGTACAGCAAAGTATTCCTAGTTAAAAACTGGGGGGGGGGGGGGCTGATTGTGTGCATCAGGAGTTGGGCTAGGAGATTATTTCACTCTCTAATAAACAAGTCTATATTATAGTGAAACTGTAAATCATGAAAATGAAAACCGGAAAACACGTGTTAAACTAAACTAATACAATAGTGCAAAAGATTATTTAGGAAAAACATCGGCTCATGACATTACTAGCCTTATCTAGCACCTCTTGATGGTAATACATCCCTAGTGAGATAAATACAAATACAAATCATGACCATCTGTGTATAAACCTTAAACTTTAGTGTTTCATGGCAAACAATAACCAGCAAATACAATTCAATTGTAAACTCTCCATAACTTTGTTTTGGAAATAGATATTACCAGAATTTGAAAACTTTAAAATATGCCCTTGTGTGATAACAACTGCTTAGAATAAAAACAAACTAACAACAATCACCTTGGGGTGGTAGACTTGCATAGCATTGGTCCGATTCTTGTTTATCCTATGTCTCACTCTGCAGGTTTTGTGGTTGTTGGGGCAGAAGAAAGAGCCCGAGTTGCTCAAGTGTTTGCAGTAATTGCAGGTGGAACACTGCAGGGGTAGGTGCCCCCAGTTGCTTCAACAAGAGTTTTGTAGTCGTACCTTTTAAATTTTTTCCCCCTTTTCATGAAGAAGCTGGGGTTGGTGGGAAATAAGTAGCTGAAGCCTCTGTTGCTTGTGATGATTGACCAGTTTTGTTGGATGATCTTTTTTAGATCCGGGTAGTTCGTAGAGTAATGCAAAATGCAGCTGAGTTGGAACTGGTTGTTTGTCCTTTTGGGGTTCCTGATGCTCTCGTGGATTCTGAACCTTCTTTCAATCCTCTGCTGGGTGATGGGTCCAAGGATTTGTGTTAGAAGGCTGCTGGAGTATCCTCTGGCTATGAAGTCATCCTCTAGTTATTTTATGTTGGAAAGAAAGTGGTCAAGTTCTTTAGACACCCTGGCAATCCTGAGCCCTTGGGATTTAACCACATTCCTCTTGAGACGGCAGGGGTGCATGCTTTTAGCGTGGAGGAGATAGTTGACCCTCATGGGCTTTTGGTCGAGGTTGTAGGTCAGCAGGGACCTGTCCTGTTGCTTAATAACCAACAGGTCTAGGAATTCAACCTTTCGGTGCTGGTCTTGCTAGTAAACCTCAAAAATCCTGTGGTGTTGTTGATGTACTCTAGAAATTCTTTTAGTTTCTCCTCCCCTACATTCCATACGATGAAAATGTCATCTATAAAATGCAGGTAGCACCCCATTTCTCCTGCGAAGGTTGAGTTATAGATGTGTTCAGTCTCCCATTTTCTTGGCCAGGTTGGGCGCCATGGCTGCCCCCATTGCGATTCCAGTTGTTTGCTTGTAGACTTCATCATTAAACCTGAAATAGTTGGTGTCCAGGAAAAGGATGAGCAGTTTGGTATATTTTTCTCTCTCTCCAGGAAGAACTGCTTGGTCCTGGTAGAAAGCGTCCACCATAGCTCTTAAGCAGTAGTCATGTGGCAAAACTGTGTATAAGGATTCCACATCGACAGTAACCAGGATAGAGTCTGTGGTGATGGGTACTTCTTTTATTTTCTTAAAAAAAATCCATCCAGTCCAAGAAAAATGCTTTGTTGTTTTCAGCAAAAGGTTTCAGCATGAAATCAAGGTAGAGTGCGAGGGGTTCAGTAATGGATCCTCTGCTCGCTATCACCGGTCTGTATGGGGGGGTCCTGAAGGTTTTTGTGAGGCTCAGGGATCTCAAAATAGTGTGGTAGCCTGGGATGGTTCACCGTAAGGAAGTCTTTGATGTTTTCGCTGATAAGTCCCTCCAAGTGGAGGGTTTTCAGTTGTTTGTCCAGATCTGTGTATGCTTGTCTGACCTGGTCCAGGTTGCTCTTGACGTAGAAGTGTTGGTTGGATAGCATATTTTTAATTTTTGAGTTGTATATTACGGTATCTGTTACTAAGATCCCACCTCCCTTATCTGGTTTCATTATCCTTCTGTCTTTGTCAGAGTTGAGGGACCTAAGAGCTTCTCTTTCCCCTTTGGAGATGGTGTACAGTTTTTTTCTTTGGTGCCTTTTTAAAAAGTGTTCTAAAGTCCACTTCATACTTCTCCTGGAAGGCAGTAACCACTGGGTTCAGAGGAGGGCAAAGTTACTCATTTTTTTCCAATTTGCCGTCCTGAAGGCATAAGTCTCCAGCTGGTCTTTGTTTTTGCCGTTTTGGTGAAAGATGGCTTTGAGCTGGAGTTTCCAAGTGAACAATCTTAAATCTATTATAACCTCAGTGAGGCTTTCCCTTCTGGTGGGTATGAAGGTTAGTCCTCTCCTCAGGATTTTCAGTTCTTCTTCACTCAGTGGTTTGAAGGAATGGTTCCAGACCTCTGGGAGGCTTGTTCTTCCCTTCCTTTTTTCTTTGATTTGGGGTCGAGGGAGGTTGCCAGAGGTGGATCAGGTCCCTTTTCCATTTCCAGGTGTGGTCCCTCTTCCCTTGTTGTTGTCTTGGGGAAGTTAGGGGAGAAAGGCACTGTTCTTCAGTGTGGGTCCCTTGTGGTGCCCAGGTTGTGACTCCTGGATGAGGTCCTAGTGCCGTGCTCTTGTGGTGGTCTATGTCGGAGTTCACTGGTGGTGGGTGGGAGGGACTCTGTGGTAGGGCCTCTCTGCTGTTTTGTGGAGTGTAGTTGGGTGCCCTTTTGGTCGTGGATCCCTCGTTGTGTTCTCTGGGAGCTCGTCCCATCGGAAAATCCTGTTCTGAGTGGTGGTTTTATGGTTGTGGGGCAGTCAGGTCTTTCCTCAGTTTTTTGTTTCGTCTTGTTTTTATGCATCTTTGAAGTTTGTCAGTCATTCATTTAAGGTATTTATCCTGCTTTTTTTTGTTCCTGGTGTGTTGGCAGACCTCCTCAAGGGTGCTGATGTCTTTGGTTGTGATATCTTGTAGTTTGGTATTATGTTCAATGAGGAGGTCAAAAAGTTTGAGGCTAGTCTCTTCTAAAATTTTACTCCATTGGTCCTTTAGGTGTTCGTCAGCTTTTCTGGCTAAAGGTATTTTGTTTATTTTGAATCCTTTTGGGATCAGTCCTTTGGTTCTGCATTGGGTTAGGTAAATGATATCCCATTTGCAGCATACCAAATCTCTAAGGGAGTCTTCCAGTTTAAACCAATCATTGTTATTACCCTGTTCTTCGGTAGTGCGGATTTCAGGGGTGGGAGACTCCAATTGGAGGTCAGGATGGTGTTTAGGTTCTTGAACCAAGATTTATCCATATTTTTAAGTAGAGCGTCCTCTGACCTGTGACCCTGGTGAGGTCCAGTGGAAAAAGTCAAGAGAAGAGTAGGTTCTATACTAAGGGGGCTGAGCGTAGCTTACCCTCATGGGTTAAGTAAAAAACAGAAGCAATACAAATGCTCTAGTGGGATCCCTGAGGGATTTCTTATGGTTTATGGATAAATCTTAAGGAGAGCACTTACAATGGCTGTTGGAGAATCACGTCCTTCTGACCCTGAAAAGGACCTTTGGTGAAACAGATGTCCTTCTTTTCCTATACTCTACAGAGCCCAGGGGAGGGCTATAGTTCATTGTAGAGCCCTGAAAATGACTTTTTGGTGGGCTCCTGTGTCCTGATCCTTTTGCTGAGCCCTGACAAGAACTTTTGGTATTACAGAGGACAGATGGGGAGTATCTAAAGATGGTTCTTCCCCTTAAAAACAAGACCCCTTATTCAAGGCTGGTCTTGTATTATTAGTCCTTATTAGACCACGGTGGTGCAGCGGTTAGCATTGTTGCCTCACAGCAAGAGGTTCTCCTGTTTGATTCTCGGCTGGAGCGCCATCAGTGTGGAGTCTGCATGTCCACCCCATGGTCGAGTGACGTAAACGATATGCAAGTAGGTGTGTGCGTGAATGGGTGTGTCTTCCTTGAAGGTTAGGCACTGGGCTGGAAACTCGGCACCGTAAAAATCCACTGCCAATCATTAGCGGATCGAAGTTCCGCTGTGGTGGCCCCTAACCAGGAAAAGCCGAAAGATGAAGAAGAAAGATAAGGACTGTAGGTGGGAATAACTGCCCCTCTTATCATCGGTTTTGTGAGAGAGCCCCAGGCTCTGGGATAACCCGGAGAGTGAGGCCAAGTAAGGAGCCTGTTTTCCTAATAGTAGGGCCCTGCCAAGTGCTTTTTCGTGGGCCCTGATGACCCCTGGTGTTTAGATTTCTCGCTGAGCCCTGACAAGGGCAATTGGATGTACAGAGAAGTGAACTACCTTGGTTTCGCCCTTATAAGGGTGCTGTGGTTGATCTATTGATGGTGCTGAAAAGTAGAGAAAAAAGAACCATACAGGAGTCTCTGTTTAGTTGTCCTTAAGTCCTTTTAGTTAAAACAGAAGCTTACAGTGGTAAAAAATGCCCAAGCGATGGTTGGAATGATCTGACTGTGGGTGGGGAGTCTCATTTTATGTACAACAGGATAGGCTGAGTTCATATTCACAGCCAATCACCTAAGGTGGGAGTTTCATGAGCGTAGCCTTTATTGACTCCTCATCTGGAGGAAGGCAGACCTAATTTGAAACATTTTTGTACAAAAAACTTGTACAGTTAGACTCATTGGTGAAACACCCTTTTTAGTAAAAATGCCTGGTTCTTTTAATTGAATATAGGTATGTACGTGGGGTTTAGTGCTTTGAGTGGTAGCACTGTCTTCCCTATCTTTTTAATTCAAGTTAAACACGTACAAAACATACCAACACAAACACACACGTCCAAATGGACAGATGGTTGAATGATTAGATGAAGCAATGCATTTTGGCTTGGTGCATTACTCAGTTCATAACAAACACTCCAATAGTTAATGCTGTTAAAACTTTATTTTCTTTCCTTTCCAACAGGACTATACGCCCTTTTTCTGAACCCCTCCAAAGTTCTAAATAAAGCTATCGCTAACCCTTTTATCTCTTCTGGCTAGGCTATGAGGGACCTCAGGAGGGGATCCCTCACTAGTGGGAGTACAGGAGCTAACCGCGTGTTATAGTCTTTGTACACGCTAATTCTTTGAGAGTGAAAGGGAGCCCAGAAGGGGTTGTTTGCGAGAAACAGAGCTAGCTTATTAGTGTAAAGGGAAAGAAAACATTTTTTGATCTAGTCCAAGACTGGCTGGGTCCTGGTTTTAAAGATATATTGGATGTGTTTGGGGCCCGAGTGGAGATGAGGATAGTTCAACCCTAATCCATTTTGAATTGGTTGCATGCGTGTATCAAGATCTAAATCGTCTTGATTTTGTGTTAACGGTGCATTCAGGAGGGATGCTCTGGCCATGGGAAATCTAAACTGGCTCAGAGGGATTCTGAGATTTACTGGTGTTTTCAATATGGTAAACATATCTTCTTTAGGGGGTGCGAGTTGTGACAAAGCCGTATATGAGAGGAGGGAGGAGTAGCTGAGAAAGGATGGTAGGAAGGAGAGAAGAGGGTGGATGGAAAAAATAGAGGGATTCTGTTCGAAGACGGACAAAGTAATACTGTTCTTTTAAAAATAAGCCTGTAACAGAGGTGGATGTTGGATGAAAAAAACATTAGAACAACCATCTGAAACCACTCAGCTGTGGAACTCAATTGGTTAATTTAGATATAACTTTTATTTCTATTTTCGATATTTATTGTTTTTGTTTTAAATTATCAGGCTGAAAAAGTGCAGGAAGAAATGGGAACCATTTTACTTGCAATAAACCAGTGAGCATTAATTTGGAGGCCAAAAATGGAAAAGTGTCCAACACAATAAGGTGGACGCCCCAAGGTTAAAAATACAGTGGAGGGTAGGAATGGTGGAGAAGGCTAGTAAAGACTTGGGGTAGACGGAGCTGGGGATAGTGGGATCTCCCTAGGGGAAAAAACTTACCTAGAAGTAACAGAAAGGAAACAGGCAGCAGGGGGAAGAAGAACTTAGGGGTGGGTGATGTGGGTGGGAGTAAAGCCAAAACGCTGACCTAAAAAAGAGAGGAGAACAATGTAGCGCTTGGAGAAGGCGTAGTTTGACTGGAGG
The DNA here is from genome assembly GCF_019279795.1 of Protopterus annectens. Taxonomy (NCBI): domain Eukaryota; kingdom Metazoa; phylum Chordata; order Ceratodontiformes; family Protopteridae; genus Protopterus; species Protopterus annectens. The sequence continues at coordinate 885,465,615 of NC_056733.1, read as the reverse complement.
TATAGTTGGATGAAGGGGTCATGGATGGAGTGGTGGGGGAGCCACATGGAAGCACTGTCCCAGGGGAACTGATATGGGAGCTGAGGGTGGAGCTGAGGATTGTGGAGGAAGAGGGGCGCAGAGTGGCGAGAGTTATGGAGGGGCTCAACACAGTAGGGAACTAACCTAGGAGTGGGATTCGTGGAGGAGTTTTGAAGTAAAGGATATCTCAGCGACACCATCTGCTAAACTGATTTAAGCTGCGAAAAGTACTTGCGGCTCTGTCAATATCTGGATAACAATGAAAAATGCCAGCACACTCAAAATAACTTTTATCAATGCCAATAGTAATTTAACAGTATATGACCTGGTCAAAGAAAAAATAAACCAGTTTCGTCAAACACATTTCTCAATATAAATCTATCCATGTGATAGCAAGCAGCCAATAAAAAAGACACAATGCAGTCACATCACCAAAAATGCAACATATATACATCCAAAATATCATTATGTAATTACTCTAAAAATGATATAAGCATTTAAGCAAATCACAATAAAATGCATGTCAAACTTAAAAAAATCATTAAAACTAGGCAAAAACAATGCCCCTAATTTAATAATACAAAAATGTTCTTTGTTGCCAAGAATATCTTGCCAACCCAATTTATTGGGTCCACACCCCGAAACTCTGATCAATGACCACAAATCTAAATTGAGCTGTGGGGTGATGTAAACAAATCCAAACTGTGCTGTAGGGCATTTTAAATGTTTATAAAATAATCTAAACATGATATGCTAAAACAGATGACAAATGAAACTTAATAGAGTTGTAAGCCAGACCGGGTCTATATCATATAATCAAATGGTTAATTCTCCGAACTTCTATTCATCAAGACGACTAGAGTGAACGTTTCTTTACGCGAATGTGCACTTTAACAAAATGTAAAACATCAAATGACATTAGTTGGCCAGCTGCTAGAAGAAAGGTACAATAGTTTTCTACAGTATTTATTTAACTATGTGTTAACATAATTTTTTATTTTTAGTTATTTATTTGACATTTGTTAACCGGGAAAGTCTGACTGAGTCAGGAACCCATTTTCAGCGGAGGCCCAGGAAGAAAAGCTCCACAACAGTAAACATTGCAAATATACAAAATATTGACTTTACATTTAGTATATAATTTGTAGAAATGTATTTGACATATAACTGGTATACATTTACATCATCATCATCTTCTTTCGGCTGTTCCCGTTGGGGGTCGCCACAGCAGATCACCTGTTTCCATTTCTTCCTGTCCTCTGCATCTTGCTCTATCACACCAACCACCTGCATGTCCTCTCTCACCACAACCATAAACCTTATCTTAGGCCTTCCTCTTTTCCTGTTACCTGGTAGTTTCATCCTTAGCATCTTTTTCCCAATATACTCAGCATCCCTCCTCAGCACATGTCCAAACCAATGTAATCGTGCCTCTCTGGCTTTGTCTCCAAACCTTCCAACCTGGGCTGACCCTCTAATATACTTATTCCTAATCCTGTCCACCCTCGTCACACCCAGTGCAATCTTAACATCTTTAATTCTACCACATCCAGCTCAAACTCCTGCCTTTTTGTCAATGCCACTGTCTCCAACCCATATAACAAAGCTGGTCTCACTACCCTCTTGTAGACCTTCCCTTTCACTCTTACAGGTACTCGTCTGTCACAAATCACTCCTGACACTCTTCTCCACCCACTCCATCCTGCCTGCACTCTCTTCTTCACCTCTCTTCCACACTCACCGTTACTCTGAACTATTGACCCCAAGTACTTAAACTCATCCACCTTTGCCACCTCTATTCCTTGCATCCTCACCATTCCTCTATCCTCCCTCTCATTCACACACATATATTCTGTCTTAGTCCTGCTGACCTTCATTCCTCTTCTCTCTAGAGAATATCTCCATCTCTCCAGGCTCTCCTCTACCTGTTCCCTACTCTCACTACAGATCACAATGTCATCTGCAAACATCATAGTCCACGGGGACTCCTGTCTGATCTCGTCTGTCAACCTGTCCATCACCATTGCAAATAAGAAAGGGCTCAGAGCTGATCCTTGATGTAACCCCACCTCCACCTTAAACGCATCCGTCACTCCCACCGCAGACCTCATCGCTGTCACACTACCCTCGTACATATCCTGTACCACTCTTACATACTTTTCTGACACTCCTGACTTCCTCATACAATACCACAACTCCTCTCTAGGCACCCTGTCATATGCTTTCTCTAAGTCTACAAAAACACAATGCAACTCCTTCCGACATTCTCTGTACTTCTCCATCAACACTCTCAGAGCAAAGATCGCATCTGTAGTGCTCTTTCCTGGCATGAAACCATACTGCTGATCACTAATCATCACGTCCCTTCTTAACCTTGCTTCCACTACTCTTTCCCATAACTTCATGCTGTGACTGATCAATTCTATCCCTCTGTAGTTACTACAGCTCTGCACATCACCCTTATTCTTAAAAATCGGTACCAAAACACTTTTTTTCCATTCCTCAGGCATCCTCTCACTTTCCAAGATTTCATTAAACAATCTGGTTAAAAACTCCACTGCCATTTCACCTAAACACCTCCATGCTTCCACAGGTATGTCATCTGGGCCAACAGCCTTTCCATTCTTCATTCTCTTCATAGCTATCCTTACTTCCTCCTTGCTAATCCATTGTACTTCATTATTTACTATCCCTACATCATCCAACCTTCTCTCCCTCTCATTCTCTTCATTCATCAACCCCTCAAAGTACTCTTTCCATCTCCTCAACACACTCTCCTCGCTTGTGAGTATGTTTCCCTCATTATCCTTTATCACCTTTACCTGCTGCCCATCTTTCCTAGCTTGGTCCCTCTGTCTAGCCAATCGGTACAGGTCCTTTTCTCCCTCCTTAGTGTCCAACCTTTCATACAACTCTTCATATGCCTTATCCTTAGCCTTCGCCACCTCTCTCTTTGCCATGCACCTCATCTCCTTATACTCCTGTCTACTTTCTTCATCTCTCTGACAATCCCACTTCTTCTTTGCCAACCTCTTTCTCTGTATACACTCCTGTACTTCCTCATTCCACCACCATGTCTCCTTGTCGTCCTTCCTCTGTCCAGATGTGATACCAAGCACCTTTCTAGCCATCTCCCTTACTAGCTCTGCTGTAGTTACCCAGCTATTTGGTAACTCTTCACTGCCACCCAGTGCCTGCCTTAACTCATCCCTGAACTCCACCTCACAATTACCCTTTTTCAATTTCCATCACTTGATCCTTGGTGCTGCCCTCACACTCCTCCTCCTCTTCTTGATAACCAACATCATCCTACAAACCACTATCCTATGCTGCCTAACGACACTTTCTCCTGTCACCACTTTACAGTCTCCAATCTCCTTCAAACTGGCCCTCCTACATAAGATATAATCCACCTGTGTGCATCTTCCTCCACTCTTGTATGTCACGCTATGCTCCTCCCTCTTGTTAAAATACGTATTCACCACAGCCATGTCCATCCTTTTCGCAAAATCCACTACCATCTGACCTTCTGCATTCCTTTGTTTAACACCATACCTACCCATCACTTCCTCATCCCCTCTGTTCCCTTCACCAACATGCCCATTAAAATCTGCTCCAATCACCACTCTCTCACCCTTGGGTACAGTCATCACCACTTCATCCAATTCACTCCAAAATTTTTCTTTCTCATCCACTGCACACCCAACTTGTGGAGCATATGCACTAACAACATTCATCATTACACCATCAATTTCCAGCTTCATAAACATCACTCTGTCTGACACTCTTTTCACCTCCAAAACACTCTCAGCATACTGTTCCTTCAGAATAACTCCTATGCCATTTCTCCTCCCATCCACATCATGATAAAATAATTTGACCCCACCTCCGATACACCTAGCTTTACTCCCCTTCCATCTGGTCTCTTGCACACACAATATACCAACCTTCTTCTGTCCATCATATCAGCTAGCTCTCTCCCTATACCAGTCATACTGCCAACATTCAAAGTTCCGACCCTCACTACCACAGTCCTAGCCTTTCTCCTCTCCTCCTGCCTTCGGCCATGTCTTCCGCCTCTTCTCCTCCTTCGGCCAACAGTAGCCCAATTTCCACCAGCACCCTGTAGGCTAACAGTACTGGTGGCGGTTGTCGTTAACCCGGGCCTCGACCGATCAGGTATAAAAAGTTTTCTTGGTGACCGCATGAAATGTTTTGGCGAAGTTTTACGCCGGATGCCCTTCCTGACGCAACCCTCCCCATTTATCCGGGCTTGGGACCGGCACAAAGAAATGCAGTGGCTTGTGCATCCCCAGTGACTGGTATACATTTACATAAAGGATTAAATTAGCATAACTAGTAGCTGATTTACAGAGAGGATGAGATAATATGGGATTAGCTTTATTCTATTAGTCTTGCAGTAAAAGAATATATAACCTATCTCCCACTGCTTAGTGGTATAAAAAAGGAGATATAAAGGTAAATACCAGGTTAATTAATGAAGGCGGTACAGTGAATGCATAAATGGGTTTAGTTAGAAAGTTAGGTATTTGAGATGAGGAAGAAAATCTTGTACAACGTTTGGCAAGGTAACGTAGAATGTAGAATTTTTCTAGAAGGTATATAGACTCTAAGAAGGGGGTATACTGAAGGGAGGAGGTAAAGGGGAGGGTGAGGTGTAAATTTAGCTGGAGTGGGGATGCGCCAAAGAGGTAGGAGGGGACAGACAAGACAGTGACAGGATGGAGGCAGAAAAGTAGGGTAAGGGTAGGTGGGCAAGAAGTGGAGAAAGGGAAATATAAGGGGGGGTTGAGGGGAAGTGAGGGAGGAGGGCAGTGCCTACCTTTTTTCTAGCACCTGGCCAACTAATGTCATTCGATGTTTTACATTTCGTTAAAGTGCACATTCACTTAAAAATTGTTTGCTCTATTCATCTTGATGACTAGAGGTTTGGGGAGTCATTTGATAATGTGACTTATTGTTTTATTGGCAGCAACTAGAATACCTTTCCATTTGCTAATATACGATTTTCTAGTAGCAGGCTTTTTTGCTCCTTTTCCATTTGCTAATATACGATTTTCTAGTAGCAGGCTTTTTTGCTTCCATTAACACCTGCCATTATGCCCTCAGAAAAAAAAGGTACCTAAAAGTTATTAAAAACCTGTCATCCAGGCAGTCAGTTGCAGTTGTTAGGGGTCAGGATATATCACACATCCATTTTGAGGAAGTCTTGTGACGAAAGCGGGCATTAAAATTGAAGTACGCTATTGCTGTTTGATTTTTGTCTCCTGATTTGGCTTGGATTTCGCTTTTGTTGGTACGCATTTTGAGGAAGTCTTGTGACGAAAGCGGGCATTAAAATTGAAGTACGCTATTGCTGTTTGATTTTTGTCTCCTGATTTGGCTTGGATTTCGCTTTTGTTGGTACGCATTTTGAGGAAGTCTTGTGACGAAAGCGGGCATTAAAATTGAAGTACGCTATTGCTGTTTGATTTTTGTCTCCTGCTTTGGCTTGGATTTCGCTTTTATATATCACACATCCCTGATCTTGTGAGTTAATCCAGTCTGTGATGAAACTTGTGGTAATTGCTCTTGGCTATTTTCTTGAGAAGGGAGAACCACTGTTACCTGGGCCAGAAGGGAGTCACAGCTATTACCTTTGAGGAGTTATTCTGAAACTTCAGAAGTACCGTGAAAATCAGTGAAAAGGGTGGAAATTATACAGGAAAATTCTTATCCAAGGAAAATAAAAGATATTTGTTTTCTAGGCCTTCTTGCATGGAGTTCTGGAACAGAGTTTTGTCAGCTGATTAGACAGGATGCAAAAAGACCGACTTGAAGTGATACCCACAGCTGGATCAAATCTTAGAAGATTCCCTGATTCATTTTGTCTGTCTGTCTGTCTGTCGTCTGTCTGTCCTGGTCATGCTCAACTTGCCTGCCACGATTTTGCTTTCATGGGATGTCAGATTCCAGTAGAGTGAGATAGCGTTGTAAGGCTAATATGGCTAGTCTGCACAGGGGGTAAGGTCTGGTTCCTCCCTGCTTGTTTATGTACCACATCACTGTAGTGCTGTCTATACATACTTGAATAAGCCCCAGGGGCCACAGATGATTCAGAGAGCTGACAGCCTTTTGGATCTAATTTATGTTTGTGTATTTTGGTCTGTCTTTTTCCACAGACCTTGCACTTTTATACCCACTGGCACTGCTCTCCAGGCAGAAGCTGAGGTGTCTGTTGTGACTGACTACTTTGGAGCAGGAGGAGACAATGGGAAACCTGTATTCTGAGAAATTTGATGTCCCCACTGAGTGATTTTCTTTTTCACAAATCCCAGAACAGAGACAGGTGTTGATGCTTGGACTGAAGATTTTTCAGATACCACTGTATCTTTCTCATGTGGAGTCTTGCAAGAGCTATTATGAGAATGATGGAAGCCATGAGACCCAAAATCCTGAGGCATCATGAGAATGATGGAAGCCATGAGACCCAAACTCCTGAGGCATCATGAGAATGATGGAAGCCATGAGACCCAAACTCCTGAGGTATCATGCAAATGATGGAAGCCATGAGACCCAAACTCCTGAGGCATCATGAGAATGATGGAAGCCATGAGACCCAAACTCCTGAGGTATCATGAGAATGATGGAAGCCATGAGACCCAAACTCCTGAGGCATCATGTGAATGATGGAAGCCATGAGACCCAAACTCCTGAGGTATCATGAGAATGATGGAAGCCATGAGACCCAAACTCCTGAGGTATCATGAGAATGATGGAAGCCATGAGACCCAAAATCCTGAGGTATCATGCGAATGATGGAAGCCATGAGACCCAAACTCCTGAGGTATCATGCGAATGATGGAAGCCATGACATCCAAACTCCTGAGGCATCATGAGAATGATGGAAGCCATGAGACCCAAACTCCTGAGGTATCATGAGAATGATGGAAGCCATGAGACCCAAACTCCTGAGGCATCATGAGAATGATGGAAGCCATGAGACCCAAACTCCTGAGGTATCATGAGAATGATGGAAGCCATGAGACCCAAAATCCTGAGGCATCATGAGAATGATGGAAGCCATGAGACCCAAACTCCTGAGGCATCATGAGAATGATGGAAGCCATGAGACCCAAAATTCTGAGGCATCATGAGAATGATGGAAGCCATGAGACCCAAACTCCTGAGGCATCATGAGAATGATGGAAGCCATGAGACCCAAACTCCTGAGGTATTCCCTCACTGTGACAGAAGTATCAATGGAAAACACCTGGAACAGATCTAAATATGGATCTAATTTTTACTGTGAAAGAAAAGATCTTTGTAATGAAGTGTCTAATAGACACCCCAAAAAGAAAATCATATGTGACGGAAGCTGAAAAGACTTTTGGATATTCTCCTGGAACACAAATCTGTTTTGAAGATTTGACACCCTACTGAGAGATTCCTGACACTTTATAAAGACTGTGCAAAGATAAGAAAGCTGTCTAACTATGGAAAACTGTGGATATGCTGTAGCATGCAATCGGCTATACCGGAAGTTTGACACTTCATGAACACCCAGCAGTGGATTGCCCAACGGCTGAAGCAGAGAACTGATAATGTCATCCAGGCATAGAAATCCTTAAGAAACTCTTGTAATCTGGATGTATATGAATGTGACGATATGCATCTTTTAAAATTAATATTACTAGAAAACTCAAATGAGGAAGAAGAGGCAATAGGGTGTGAACTGAAAGCATTTTGAATTTGGGCACGATCATAAACGTATTCAGGAAATAAAGATCCAGAAATGGTCACCAGGAATTTTCTCTCTTTGACACCAAAAACATTCCTGAGTAAAATGTTTCCCCTGACAGAGGAGAACAGCTTCTACTACATCCTAAGACAAGAGGAAAGGGCAAATTTGGACCAGGTGATGTGCAGGAATCTCCTCCCACTGCCGTATATCTGAAACAATCTGTTGAAAAGAGAGAAACATAAATTCACACTTTCTGAAAGAGATAACGGACTGCCAGGGGGGGAGGGGGACATGGTCTCATACAGTCTTTCTGAGTTGTTTGAACATTCTTTGCTCTGGAGGTTCCAGCTTTCTTTTAGGGACCTATCTGCCACTGCATTTTAAACATCTGCTTACCAACATTCTGCTGATTTTGTTTATTTTATTTCTTGCCAAAATTAATGGGGGGGGGGGATCCCATACAGAATTTAGAGAAGGAAGGGTGAAAAATCTTAAAGATTCTCTGAATCAGCTTACCTCGCTCATCACACATTGTGACAACCTCTGCAGCACAGGATCCAAAAACAAAATCTCTAGCCAAGGGAGAATTCAAAATTTCATTTTTTGACATCTCTGGGAGATTCTAAGAATGTAGCCAGGCAAACCTCCTTAAAACAGTACAAATGGCAGCAGTCATGAAAGTAGTACCTAACAGAGCCATTTCAAACAATGAGTAATGACCTGAGAAAAGAAGAAACAAAACCACATGAAGACGATTTTTCTTCACAAGAGGAAACTGAAGGCAAAACATTCCTCGTACTTTCACAATTAGTCAATATAAACTTCAACATATGAGCCTGACTCTTCATAATTCTAAAAATCACAGTTGCAGAAGCATACACTTTTCCCTCAAACTTATCAAACGCTTTACCATCCTTACCAGAAGGAGACTGGTTAGAATTAACAAAATACTTGGCATAGCAGCTGGATTACTAAAGCTATAGTGGCTGTGTCAGCTCTGGCATGAATGTCTAAACATTTAGGTTCATAGAAGGTTACTAGGCTAATGGCTCTAGGGGCTTTACAAGCCTAGCCATATAAAAAACCTGTGTACTGTAACTGACCATAGTTAGATGGCAATTGTTAGCAGAGCAATTCTATGATCAGCACTGACTACCCCTGTCCATGAGGGACAATGGTGAATTTACAGACACCCATGCAATTGTCAAGTTTGCACTTAAATAGGGTCAGTGAGGAGATCCAGTTCACATGAATTGGAAGTTATTCCAGAGGAGTGGCAATGTCTGGGAGGTATACGTGTCTCTCCAACATGTTTTGTTGATGTCACAGGCTAAGTTGAGATCCCTGGAGCAAGTGACTCTTACCCCATTTGATTTGCAGATATGCAACATTTCCATTAGGACAGAGTCAGAGACTGCTCTGTAGGCCAGGCACAACTTGCCTCTCACCCGCCTGTATGACACACAGTACAGTGACAGGGCTTTCAGTCTTTTTATGTAAGTTAAGTTTTGGAGGCCTGGATTCTCTAAGTTAGAAACGTCTGTGGTCTCTCCAGTTGCTGCAGGTGTCTGGTGAGATACATACAGAATGAGGCACTGTACTCAACTAATGATCTGATAAGGGTCGAGTACAGCAGAGTTATAACCTCCTTAGTCTTGGATGCAATACCCTTACTTATGAGATGTGCAATGTAGAAGGCTTTCCTTACCACTAAGGACAAATGGTGATCAAAGTTAAAATTGCTATCAAATGTGTTCCCAAGTCTCGCACCACTGGGCTTGAGCTTAGAGGAGTGCTATCTATATCATAATTAGCAGGGGCTTTCTTTACAAAAGGGAATAATGATGCATTTTTTTTTATTTAGTTTTAGTCCGTGACTTTGGCATCAATCATATGTCTGTGTCAGCCCCTTCTGTAATATGTTTACATTGCTGGAGGACTCAATTACTGTGGGCAGTTTGGAGTAATCTGCAAACCTGGTAAGCAACAGGCCATCTACTTTTGCCTGGACCTCAGAGAAATAGATTCCAAACATTCGAGGACACAGCACAAATCCTTGTGTTACCCCACTGGTAACTGGTCTACTGGTGGAGGTGGACTCTCAAACTTTGACAGTGTGCATTCTGTCGGTGAGCCAGTTGGCTACCCATCTAGTGACATACGGGTTAATCTCTGGCAGGGAGAGATTCTCAATGATCCCTGACTGAGGGATTGTTTCAAAAGCCTCGCCTAAATCAAGATAGGCACGATGTACTGCTCTGCCCTCATCAAGGGCTTTGGTGACATTCTCAAAGAAGTCCACCAGGTTTAATTAGCAAGATCAACCAGAAACCAAACAGTATTGGGTCAAATGTTTGAAGGTCGCCTGTGTCCTTGTTGATAAGGCCCATGATGATTCTTTCCATGGCCTTGCAGATAAGGCTGGTTAGGTTTATGGGCCGATAGTTTCCTGGGTTGGTTGATGGACCCCCTTTGTGCAAGGGGATTAATGTTGCTGTTCTCCACTCAACCGGAACAAAGCCAGTACTCAGGCTATGGTTAAAGAGAGTACCAAGTGGTTCCACTAGGTCCTGTTTTAGACTGTTTAGTAAGCAACCTGGGATGTTATCTGGTCCCACAGAGGCTGTGTTTCTGGCCTTGGAGAGCGCTTGTATAACCTGTTCTTTGGAGATACTCTGTAGAAGAGTGATGCCAGCAATGCTTTGGGGTATGGCTGGTGGGGACAGGGAAGTTAAGTTATTGCCAAATCTGTCATGTATCAGGTTGGCAATTTCCTCAGGCTCACTGTGAGTGGTACTGTCCACTATAAGTTTGGCAAACAGCTGAGCATTCTGTTTTAGGTTTGGACGTAGCTAAAGAATGTCTTATGGTTGACTTTAGCTAGGGATGCTAATTTAGTCTCATAACCAGCCTTAGAGGACTTCACAAGATATCTGATTTGCTTGTTCACACTGTGGAGGGTATTCTTCCTCTGCAGAGTAGGTTCCCTCTTGATCTTAGATATCAGTTTCTTTCTTTTGTTGTATAACTTATTTATACTTACACTCCACCAGGGTGGCTTGTTTTTCTCGAGAGGACCTATTTTTAGTCCTGTCAGGTACAGCTGAGTCAATACATTTGTTTAAGTGGCTATATAGGGCATTTGTGTACTTTCCTGCATAGGAGTCCTTGTTGGCTGTGTTAGCAGGGGCTTTGAAAAATTGTATACCATCGCTTAGTAGGCTATTGTTTGCTTTGGAGAAATGTATCAGTATTTTTGATCCTGTGGAGATGTCAGGTATGATCTTTACTTCAAACAAGATTGATTTATGGTCTGACCTTACCAGGGAGGGCAGCACACAGGGGGTAGTGCAATGACGCCCCATGTTGGTGAGCACTAGGTCTAGGACATATGAGCCCCTTGTGGGGGTGCAGACCAACTGTTCCAGGGCATTTTAGTTAACAAAAGTCCAGGAACCTCAGAGCAATTATGTTTGTGCTCGTGTAAGCTGCCCAACTGATGGAAGTATAGTTGAAATCTCCCATGATCAAGGTGTCTGGCTGTATACTGAGCAACTCCAGCAAGTCGGTGTGCTTCACCTGGTTCATGGTGGAGGACCTGTAGCTAGCGATGATGTGGTAAAGTATTTTTTCTACAGTTATTCAGATCAGGAGTAGCTCAAGAGAGTTGTACTGTTTTGCCAATCTCAAGGTGTGTTTGGATTTAATGAAGATATATACACCTCCACCTTTAGTTCTTTCATGCTCATTTTGAGGTCTGAACGTGTAAAAGACATTGTAGCCTTATACGGCTGGGGTGCTCTCTGTGGTCCTGAACCAAGGTTTTGTGACTGAGAAACTTTATACATTTTATTTGCTTTCTTATGGGCAACAGGTTGGCTGTCAGGGAAGCCACATGCTGTGACAAATGCATTCTACAATGCTGATAGCACTGTAGGGGATAGGTGAAAGTTCTGGGGACTCTAGCTGTAAATCACAGTATTTTCTAAAGGACTGAGAAACCTCAGAATTCCACCAATGAAAATAATGATTTATTATGGAAACAGTCTCAGAGAAAGACAATTCCTCACAGGGAGGATCAGATACAGCACTCTCCTCAGAATCTGAATTAGAAACTTGAAGAGAAAAAAACTACAGCTAAACCTACACATTCCTCTACAATTTCCAGTTCTTGAAGGTCTTCAGAGAAAGAGCATTCTTTTTGTCTTTTACAAGAAGGGTCAAGTGCCTGCACAAGACCCTGAGTTAAACCCAATAAATTACTTCTGCCTAGAGAAACTGACAAAGTAGAAGTTATATATTTAGTTTTCTCTTTTCGACAGGAAAGTTGGGGAAAACAGAGACAGTATGGGCACAACATTCTGGCTAAGCATGGCGTATTTCCTATTCCTTCCCCCATGACTGACAAAAGTGGCTCTTCCATGGCCACTGTAGGATATCCCAGCAACGTCAGGGCTCATGGCTGACCCCCAGTCAGTGGTGGCTGTATGGACAACACGAGGCATTCGAAAAAATAGACGAGTGGTCTGAACAACCAGCTTTGGGCACAACAGAGTGCCCCAACTATGGGTGAGGCAAATTACCAGCCTGCTGTGGTGACAAAAGTTGCTTAACTATATTTTTCTTTTTGTGGCTAAAAGGAGGCCCGACCGAGCAACTGGTAGTTTATGGTCCTTATTTTCCGGGGAAGCTTAGAAGCAATAGTCTGTAAACCAGGAAAGTAGAAAAAGGTAACTCTTAGCCCCCCCACAAAAAAAGAATAAACAGTAAAAAAAACACTTTAAACATTTTTCCTAGCCCCAAAATGTAAAGTAAACACAGTTTCTCTGCAGAAAAAGTAGTTTTAAACAACTTCTGACAACTTTTTACCACAAAGTAAAAAAGTGAGCTCCTGTTTAAAAGTCAACAAAAGTTATGAGACAGTGATCAATATGAAGAACACTGTGGCATTTTAGGGCTCTGTTTTGTAAGGATCAGGAATTTACAGCCTAGATTGTGAAATACTGTAAGTTACGGGATCCAAGTTAAGGCGACTCCTCACAGGAACATACAGGAAACATGGGAAATGTGTATTTTAAATCAGTAGGATTAAAATACAGATATAGAGGGGCTTATTTTGGTTAAGATTTTGGTCATCTTGCCTGGAGGATTTATAGGCTAAGAATTCAAAGGAGGCAGAAGACACTGAAAAAGTTATTACTGATGTCCAACTGGAAGTCCAGGATATGAAAGAGGCATTTAAGAAAGCTAGCCACACACTTAAATATTCTGACAATACTCTAGCCTCCAAAAGGGCTCTTGCCTCGAGAATGAGACTGTTAAAGGACCAGAGATGAGTGGTGAAAATCATAATGAGGAAGGGAGCCCTACTGTAACATCTACTTCAGAGACACTAGAAGACTTTTGATTATTTTATTCGACACTCTATATCCCCGAATCATGGAGGGGTTTAGGGGGACGAATCCAGGGAATGATTCTGGACAGCCTTACTCTGCCCCAATTAACCACACATCAATGGGAGGACTTAAAGTGGCCCATTTTTTGGAGAAAGTGAGGAAGGTTTTTAGGAAGCAGCCAAAGGGCAAGTGTCCTGGAGCAGATGGTCTCTTTAGGGAACTGACTTAATATCAGTGGATCTGCCTCTAAATCAGTCTAAATTTAGCTACATGCTCCAATTCTAGTCTCACAAATTGTGACTATTCTGCAGCTCTGACATCTGTTCCTGCACTGGTTCGAATGTACAGCCAGTAGGTTCATAGGTAGGTACTAGGCTATCTGCCCAAAGGCATTTATAAGCTTAGCCGGAATGTGCTGGCTTTCACCTCCCCCTTAGATTAGTTCCCTGTGCCTCTGTCCAGCAGAGTCATTGAAGTGATCCCTGGGGTAAACTTTCTGTTTCCCATCCACTCGTCAAGGATTCTCTTGAAGAGGGTTAGCGAGGAGCTCTGCCTAATGTAGATTGGAATCTTGTTCCAGAGCATGGGGAAGTCTCTGGGACAGGAATCTATCCCTCCAGCACGTCCTATTTATTGTGGTGAGGTTTAGATCCCTGGAGCGTATGGCTCGAGGGGATATGGTTTTCTCTAGGTGGAGCATGTCCATCAATTCTGGGTTGGACATGGCCTTGTATGTCAGGCAGAGATCACCTCTGAGTAGGCGGTATGCAACCGAGTACAATGAAAGAGAAACTTCCTGAAGTCTGTCATGATCAAAATAGTAGCAGTAGCAGACAGCACCAACAAGCTACAGCTGGACATGGGGTCACTTTGAAAGCTGGGTACTGCTGGAGTAAACTCACGAATGACTCAGTATGCTGAGATTGTGACTTGTGTTATTGCTTCTGTGTAGCTGAACAAACGTGGCTCAGCTATAGGTTTTGTGACTGCTGCTGGAGTTACAGCAGCCAGACTGCTGTACTTCTTGCTTCAACACAAGTCAAGAAGACTGGAACTAGTAACAATATGTAGAAGGAAAAACACAGAGTGGCCAGGAGACTGCTCTGGAACATCAGCCAGTTGGCCAGGAACTAAATAAAACTGAAAAACATCTTGAGGACCCATATGGGGCCTGGTCTGTGACTTTGGTACGGCAGCTGCATGGCCCTCCTGTTTAGCTGGGCTGGCTCTGCAGTTTAATTTCAGATCACAGTTCAAGACTGTGTCACCAGTGCCATACTACCACCCCATGTTACTCTCGTACAGTTTGCTATTACTACAACACGTTTTTGTGACCCACTGGGAAACAGGATTCATTCTTTCTGCAGCACTGTGACATCTGCTGCATCTTGCAGCTCCAGTTGGCTTTAAGTTGGGGAGCCACATGTTACTGGGTTGCTAGCACTTCAGACATCTATCCATAATCCACAGAGTTAAGTTACATTCCTGTTCTTAAAATGTGTGTATACGTAGGATAGAAATAAAGTTAGCACCTGTAGGAAAGGTAACAGTTTTAAATTCTGAAACTTGAAAGTATGAGTCCTTGAACAGGATGACTACGTGAAAATGGAACATGTATTAACTGCAAGATTGCTGTCCCTCGAGTATTCCGTTTTCTCTGACGTATGGCAATCTCAGTGTTAGTACTAGGTCTGGGTTGCAGACAGGCTTACCTTTCTCTAAAAAAATAGCTTTACAGAAGAAAACAGTTTGTTGACATTCACTGTTCTCCTTTAGTTTGACTGTATTTTGTCATATTTACAGGTCTCAGAATTATACTGGGGAGACCATAAAATGTTAAATGTAGTGTTAATTATAAACTGTTGAACTAAAGCAAATGAAACATAGAGGCTAGTTAAACAGAAGTGTTGTGAACACGTCTGAACAGACATTATGTTAGGTGGGTACACTATCTGACCAGCTTATTAAACAGAAGTGTCGTGAGCACATGTCTGAACAGACGTTATGTTAGGTGGGTACACTATCTGACCAGCTTATTAAACAGAGGAAGTGTCGTGAACACATGTCTGAACAGACTTTATGTTAGGTAGGTACACTATGTGACCAGCTTATTAAACAGAAAGTGTGTCGTGAACACGTCTGAACAGACGTTATGTTAGGTGGGTACACTATGTGACCAGCTTATTAAACAGAAGTAGTGTCGTGAGCACGTCTGAACAGACGTTATGTTAGGTGGGTACACTATCTTACCAGCTTATTAAACAGAAAAAGTGTTGTGAGCACATGTCTGAACAGACGTTATGTTAGGCGGGTACACTATGTGACCAGCTTATTAAACAGAAGTGTTGTGAACACAAGTCTGAACAGACGTTATGTTAGGTGGGTACACTATGTGACCAGCTTATTTAACAGAATCTTATCCTAATAATATGAAATGATTTTTGTGCTGTTACATCGAGGCACTCACATTATACTACATGTAGGTGGGCACTTTAAAAGTGATATAACGCAAAATAAGTATACATACTGCAGCAGTATTCTTATGCCGCGGTGGTACAGCGGTAGGGTTGTTAACTCACAGCAAGAGGTTCTCCCGTTCGATTCTCGGCGTGGCTTGGGAGTGCCTTCTGTGTGGAATCTGCATGTCCTCCCCGCGGTTGGGTAGCGTTCGAAAGACATGCGTGCGTAACTGGGCATGCCTTCATTGAAGGTTGGGCATCGAGCTGGCACCTCAGAGTTTCGTAAAAAAAAGCTACTGCCAATCATTAGCAGACCGGAGTTCTGCTGTAGCGACCCCTTACCGGGAAAACGCCGAAAGACAAACAACAACAACAACAACTGCAGCAGTATTCTTATTTTAAATCTGGGGATACCAATGTTAGCAAAACAACTAGAGTGTTTTTTTTTTTTGTTCCAGAATAAATTTGCTCTGCTACTCCACCTCACTTACTTTTTTCTGTAACAAAGTGAGCATTTACTAATGGCTTTATTACTAGTTGATTTTATTATTATTTATTTTTTTATTTTTATTTCTATTTTGGTTTATTAATGTAGCATATTTTTCTGGTCCCCTACATCTCCGTACTAGTCTAGTTTTCCAATTACTTATTTTATTGTCTTCACCAAAATACTTTTTCCCTGCTGCACCACCCCACTGTCACACTTGTGTTTATCTTTGAAGCAAAGAGATCATTTTCACAAGCATTTCTGATATTATTAGATTATGGAGAAAGTGGTCTTTAAGTCTCACACTGTAAATGCTACATCTTGTGAAATGATGAGTACTATTTATACTTTTATTTAGGCAAATAGGCATAGCTTTTCACATTTCTATAAATAGCACAATCAACAAGCATTCAGAAAGGAATTTCTTGACATCATGTGAAAGCTCAAGTCTGGCTGGGCAAAAACTGCCTCTGACACTTTATGTCTAGGTTGTACATTTTCCAAGACATGAAAACAGGAGAATTCTCAGCACAGCAGTTGTCAGACATATTAGTATGTGAATCAAATGACAATGGATGGAAACTTTTGGGCAAACTAATTTTTCCACTCTTAGATAAAGAACAATCCATATTTAGACAATACGTGCTGACATGCCATGCTGGCTGCATTCTAATGCTGAACCTGAGTGTGTGTTTAGCACTGTAAAAAAATAGATTTGTGGCATTTCTTGAGTTTGGGAACCCTTACTGGACTTGCTTCTATAAAAGTCAATGAAGACTGAGCCTGTCTCCAGCGATGACAATCAAAAGATACAGTAGAAGCCACAAGAAGAGTAGTTACACAGCACAATAAGTGAGTTTTAGCGACATGATCCTAGCACACAAAACAGCCTAAAGTCATTTCCCTATAGCTGACTACAAAATAACTATTTTATTGCAGTTTGCTAATTTTGTAACATCTTGGTGCTAGTGTCTTGTACTTCACTTAGTACATTACTGCTTAACATGTTCTACATTTGAAAGAAAACTGTGATAAAGTGATTTTGTCTCAAAACCAATAGACACTTCTTCATTTGAATTTTAAAGCAGTTTTGAAAAATGTCTGCTTCAGTATTACATTAAGTTAGTAGTTGGTTCATTACACTGACTGTTTTCTACTAATGAATGAGTGTGTCTTGAATGTATATAATTGCCAAATATGTTATCAATGATGCCTGAAGAAGTCTGTAAAAGTTTTGAGCTAAAACCACTTGTCACAATGTTTTTATTGTTTTAATAAGTGGTTCTTTTCTCACTCAGGAATGACACAATTTTTATATTCTGACACTTGATTTGCGAATGTGATCATTGTAATAATGTGCGTCTCATCTGTGTAACTTACTCTGTAACAACATGTACTATAACCCCCCCCCCCAAGGTCCTTGTCCAGTTCGTCTACCTGTTCTGAGGTTATGAGAGCTGGGCATTCCACAGATAGGCAAGGGACCAATGGCCCATTCACTCCTGGCCATGAATTCCAAATCTGTTCCCGGAGAGAACGGCGGAAGGTAGGAAGTGGGCCTGCTTGCTCTCTCTTGGGAGAATTGCCTACCATCTCTCCTGGGAGCTCTCCAGGTTCTGCTACTGCCATCTCCTAAGGGGAAAACTGCCTCCACGTCTTGCTCCCCTCAGCTGCCAGTGCAAGATGCACTGTGATTGGACAGGCTTGGCAGGCCTGAACTCCAACACGTACTAACTAGTGCTACCACTAGGTGTCACCCTTGATCAGACTCAGAAATGCCTCCCTCCCCAAGCATGCTCAGGTCAGCTGTGGCCACTAATTCCCATTCAGCTCCTATAGGTTCATAGGTTCATACTAGGCTATCTGCCCTAGGGCATTTATAAGCCTAGCCAGAGTGTGTTTGGCTTTCGCCACCCATTTTAAATTAATTTTGCTATGCCCTTTTTCGAGGTTAGTATACTGTGCCTCTGTCTAACAGTGACACAGAAGTGATACCCGGGGTAAACCTACGATCTCCCATCCACTCATCAAGATTCCTCTTGAAGAGAGTCAATGAGGGACTCTGCCTAATCTGGACTGGGATTTTATTCCAGAGTGAAGGGAGCCTCTGGGTTATGAATCTGTCCCTCCAGCATGTCCTATTTATCGATGGGATTTGGATTTTCTGAGGTGCAGCATGTCCATTAATTCCGGGTTGGACATGGCTTTATACGTCAGGCACAGATCGCCTCTGAGCAGGCGGTATGCCACTGAGTAGAGCTGGAGTTTCTTTAACCGGGCAGCATATGGCATCTGTTTGAGCCCTATGATCCTCTTGGTGAGGTACTTTTGGGGTCTTTCCAGTTGCTGCAGGTGTCTGGTAAGGTACATCCCGAAAGGGACATTGTACTCAATTATGGGCCTGATGAGGGATGAGTAAAGAGGCACGATGACCTCCCCTGATCTAGATGTGAATCCCTTCATGATTAGGTGGGCTATATAAAATGTTTTTCTAACCACTTTGGCCACGTGGTTGTCAAATGAGAGATTGCTATCAACTTGGGTCTCCAGGTCCCTAATCACTTCTTCTGTACTTAATGGATTACCACCTATGTGGTAATTTGTGGGCACTTTGTTTTTGCCAAAGGGGATGACTATACACTTTTTGGCGTTTAGCTTGAGGCCATGGCTCTGGCACCAGTTGTCTATTTCTATGAGGCCCTTTTGGAGGATGCTTGTGTCGGCTGGACAGTCGATTATGGCGCCCAGTTTGCAGTCATCTGCGAACTTAGTCAGCCACAGTCCTTCCATGTTGGCCTGTACCTCTGAGAAATATATACCGAACAAGAGAGGTCCCAGGACTGAGCCTTGTGGGACGTCACTTGTAACTGGTTTGGAGTCTGACATGGCTCCAGCAATTCTAACCATGTGGGTTCTGTCCTTGAGCCAGTATGCAACCCATCTAGTGACATAGGGGTTTATATTTAAGCTGGTGAGCTTATCTATAATGCCCGAGTGGGGTATTGTATTGAAGGCTTTTTCGAGGTCCAGGTAGGCTGTGTGGACCACCTTCCCCTCGTCAATGGCCTTGGTGACTGTTTCAAAGAAAACAACCAGGTTTAAGAGGCAGGATCTGCCCTTAACAAAGCCGAACTGGGTAGGATCCAGTGTCTGTAGGTCCCCAATATCTTTATTTATGAGGTCCATGATGATCCTTTCCATAGCTTTGCAGACCAAGCTAGTCAGGCTTATAGGGCGATAGTTTCCAGGATCCGTTGAGGCACCACCTTTGTGGAGAGGGACCACTGTTGCTGTACGCCACTCTTTGGGTACATATTCTGTAGTAAGGCTGAGATTGAACAGTAGTTTTATGTTTGGGTTTAGCTCTTCTTGGAGTTCATGTAGGGCGCAGCCGGGACACCGTCTGGTCCCATTGATGCTGTGTTTTTGCTTTGGAGAGGGCAGCTCTTACCTGAGCATCTGAGATGTCAGGGGGGCAGCACTCTGCTGGGATAAATATTTGCCCTTTTGGTGGGGAGAAGTTTGCGCTGAACCTGTCAGCTAGGATGTTGGCAATGTCTGTGGGTTGTGTATTTTTTGTCATTTTGGACTAATTCTGAGCATATCTGGGAATTCCCACCCAGGTTCCTAACATAACTAAAGAAAGCCTTGTGATTATCCTTAGTGTCCTGTGCAATTTTTCTCTCGAAGCTGGCCTTAGACGATTTTATGAGTGCCCGCAGTTTTTTTGCTAATACTGATCAGAGATGCCTTCCCTTTTTGGGATTTTGTTCTATCATGTAGTAGCTTCCTCCTTCTATTGTATAGTTTGTTTATAGCTGGGGTCCACCAGACAGGACATCTGCCTTTGGAGGATTGGGTCTTGGTTTTATTTGGGATTGCATGATCCATGCATTCCTGAAGGTGTTCATAGAATGTGTTTATAAAGGATTCTGCGGTCTGGGCCGTATTTTCCACAGACCCAGGGGCTTTGAAGGATTCCACCTCGGTTTTGAGGAGTGTGAAATTTGCTTTAGAGAAGTTTTTCACTGTGGTTTTCAGGGCAGGGGGTGGAGTCTGGATGTGAATATCCAGTGAGATTAGTTTATGGTCTGATCTAACCAGTGAGGGATACACTTCTCGTCTGGAGCATAGAGTCCCCATGTTGGTGATGATCAGGTCCAGTATGTTTTCCCCCCTTGTGGGAGTGGTAACAAGTTGTTCCATACCATTTGAGTTTATAAATTCTAGGAACCTTTGGGCTAGGGTGTTGGAGCTAGAGTAATGCTAGATGCCCAAGCCACTATTTGAACTCTGGTCATCTGCTGTGTACTCAGGGTTTATCCCTCA
This sequence comes from Protopterus annectens, assembly GCF_019279795.1. Classification (NCBI taxonomy): domain Eukaryota; kingdom Metazoa; phylum Chordata; order Ceratodontiformes; family Protopteridae; genus Protopterus; species Protopterus annectens. The sequence goes on along the minus strand of NC_056733.1, from coordinate 885,445,179 downwards.
ACACCACAGAGCTGGCTAGAATGCAGACTGAATTTATGATTCTAAAGTATAATGCTTCCATGTCACAAATTTGTACTTATGATTACTGACTGCAAAGCCCATCACTTATTTAAGCTGCACTATAAGAAAGTGTGCATGTGTAATTTGTCACTTTCCAGTAAGGATACATTTTTAGTTCCGCTATATAATTGTATATCTGTTAGGACCACAAGTGTCCTCACTTTACAGGTTGTCCTTGACACGCAGAAGGTTCTGGGTTCGTTCCCCAGTGGAATTACCAGAGGGTGGGAGGGTGACCTAATGGTTAAGGTGTTTGCCTTACAAACACAAAGTACAGAGTTTGAATCTCACAGGGGATAACTGGCTAGGCTTAAAATGGCTTGCAAGGGCAGTTAGCCTAGTACTAACCTATGAACCCAAGGTAGTAAATTTACACATTATGCTCTGTACCTCCTGGGAGGTGCAATTTTAGGCATAAACAAATTCTGAGTGCTAAGTTTTTTAATTCTTGGCTCTGATATTTTGATGAACTCCTGCTATGATTTTGAAAGCTGAGAGGTAAAAAAAAAACATGTTAGTGGATTTAATTTCTGCACATAACTAAATTTTATCGTCAGGAATTCCATCCATCTGTCAGGACAAGGCATTTAATTTTATTGACTAATAAAGAGTTAACAGGCCCTGTTATTCCCTCTTCATATATAGGCCTATTTCCATACTTGATTTTGATAGTGCTTTATATCCCTCTTGGCTGATGGACTGAAGCCCATGCCTGCAGACTTAAAGAATATGGGCATGTGGCTTCATTAAAGTTTGACATATATATCTGATGATAATAAAATTTCAGATATTACGACAACGTGCTGAATTTACAGGGAAGCCTTTGATGATGTTACTACATTATGTTGAAAAGGCATTTGACCACATAGATTAGGGTTTCCAGTTGATAGTTCTTTCCAGATTTGGACTTCCACAGAGCTTTCTTACATTAGAACTGAAGTAAACGTAACCCTCTTGGACAGGTTCCAGCTGAAATGTGGGATTTATCATGGGTGCTCAATGCTTCCCCTTCTTTTTGCCCTATATGTCCAACTCCTGGCTACATGGATATATGGACTGAACCTCCAGGGTTATGTGAGAGAGAAGCAAGATGTCAAGTTCCCTTTCTTTGCTGTTAACATTAAAATACACAAGGGAACCTAATACAGCTTTAACTAGAAGGACACACTGGAGACCTTCAGAAAATCTGCAGTGTACGAAGTGAATGCAAATAAGGCAGGGGTTACTACTGTCAATTTTGAAGTTTCTTTCAGGATTAAAACTACTACTCCATTTTTGAGAAGAAAAAGCCATTAAATATTTCGGAGTTAAAACTGCACCAGCATTAGAAAACAGTGTCATTGTCTTACCAACAAATTACTGACAAAATCAAGGGTGTATTAACAAAATAGAAAAATCTGCTACTAGAACTTGATCAAAGAATGAATTAAAGTTGTCAGAAGATATCTCCTCCTAATATGCTTATACATTTTTCAAGTTATCCCGCCGGGTTAATCCAGGAGATTCTTCACTTCAATTAAAATTAGGATTCAACAGTTTAAATGGTTGAAAAAAGAACAAGGATATCCTATGACAAGTACATAATCGTTAGTTTGGAAGGTTTCGGTCTTACAGATTTTTTGTATTTGAGAAAAAAGTGTCTCCTCTGCCTTGGGTCCTCTGTAAGAATTATACAGCATTATGGACAGCCTCATTTTCATCAAAAGGTGACAGCCACTGGATTTCAACCTTCATGTCTACTCTGACAGAACATTAATTCTGAACGCCCCAAATTAAGTCTGACAGATATAGACCGAATATCACCTGGGTTCTGTGAGTTCTTTCTGTAGCTGAGTGAGTCCACATGGGTCCCCCTGAAAGATGTACATCAGGGAGCTGTTCTTAAGACCTGTTGCTGGAGAAGAGATAATCTAAAGTACTATGGAAAAACTGAAGTAAAGCAGAATGTTTTTTCTTTTATCCTACTTTATTTAGAGAACTTTTTAGCTGACTGAGAGTTTTTTTTTTAATACACAGAGGTCTTCTGGTGGTATACCAATTGCAAATATCCTTTTTAGTTGATTTCAGACAAGGCAAGAAACCAGCATAAAGATTATTAAGTAATCTATATAAGAAGTTGTTGCCATATGACAGAAGTCGGCCTGGATACAGGTGAGAAACTATCAGAATTTGCTGCACACGCAGATCTCATACAGTCCGGAGAAGGATATGTCTTTGTGCCAAGTTTAGGAAGATAATGTCATAGATTTAGCACTTTCTCACGTTCATACTTTCTAATTTCGATACTCCATCAACACTGTATGCTATATACCCAGGTTCAACAGGATTTTGTTGGACTGTCAGACTGGAGTGTTAAGCTCCTGGCTCCATATTTTTGTGACTGTTCCCAGCAAGTAAAATTTGGATCTGACCACCAAAACCTTCTGATTTTAGTTTCTTAACACCTTTATTTAATTATCGCTTAAGACATGGGGACAAAAATCAGCAGTGGTACACTCTGTTCTGAGTGACATTTACAAAGATTTATTGCTGACTACTTTTACAAGTAGACAAGCTGTCTGCAAGTGCAAGCAATTAATCTTTTTTTTTAAATCTTTATTAAATTATCACTTATGACATAGAAAATCTAACATTTTGGGCATAACAGTCGGGCTGCAAACGACATATGTTTGAGGCCAGTAATCCTCTTGGTGAGGTACTTTTCTGGTCTTTCCAGCTGTTGGAAGTGTCTTGTGAGGTACATCCCAAATGGGGCATTGTACTCTCATCAGACCCATCATAGAGTACAATGGGGCATTTGGGATGTACCTCACAAAATGCTTCCAACAGCTGGAAAGACCACAAATGTACCTCACCAAGAGGATTACTGGCCTCAAACATATGTCCTATGCAGCCCGACTGGAAAAGCTCCGGCTGTACTCAGTGGCATATCGCTTACTCAGAGGTGATCTCTGCCTGACTTACAAAGCCATGTCCAACTCAGAATTGATGGACATGCTCCACCTAAAGAAATCCAAGTCACTGCATGCTACTCTCTCTAGTGAGCTAAAGCTCACCACAACAATAAATAGAACATGCTGGAGGGATAGATTCCTGTCACAGAGACTCCCCATGCTTTGGAACAAAATTCCTAACTACATTAGGCAGAGCCCCTCACTAACACTCTTCAAGAGAAACTTTGACGAGTAGATGGCTAACAGAAAATACACCCCTGGGATCACCTCACTGGCTCTTCGTGACAGAGGCTCGGTTAATTAATCAATGGGGCGGTGAAAGCTGGCACACTCTGGCTAGGCTTATAAATGCCCTCGGGCAGATAGCCTAGTACCTACCTATGAACCTATTTATATAAATGAAAAACCTTTTTGATATACTCTCAGTTGCAATCATTATACATCACATATAATCTTCTGTACAGTCATCAGTCCAATATTACAGAGTTCATTCAGTTCCGGTCTTCCCCCGAAACCTCACTCCTTCTCCAAAACATGATTGTGCCTGCATTGTTCTCATGATTCTCTTTCTTTTACATCATTTCTGCCTACCCTTTTCTACAGACCTCACTTCCAGTTCATTTATCTCTGTTACAATATTCACTACTTCAAATATAGCTGGTTTAGATTTTGATTTCCATTTTCCAGTAATTGCATTTTTGTTAGCCACCAGACTTAAACTTCACAATGCCTTACTATGTCTAGACAATTCAGATCTTGTATCCCAGCTCAAAAAATAATTTCCTTATTCCAATTTGCTCACCCAGTACTTCTGACAGAATAGTCTATAGGAGATTTTTTAAGGCTTGCCAACTCATTACATTCCCAAAAATATGTTCCCAGTTACCGCTTTCTTCTCCATCATATCTCCAACATTGCAATCTACCTGAGGAAAAAATTACTTGGAGTCAGCTTGGGGTATAAAAACACCTATGCAAATATTTACAACAAAAAATCCTAAAACTTCTAGACTTTGTTGCATATTTGGGAATCATACATATATCCTTCCATTGTTCTTTGTGAATTGCTTATCCAATCTCACCTCCCAATTGTTTTCTAACCTCCTCTGAACAAATCATATAGTTATCATGCAGTATTTTAAATACCCTACTAATTATCCCTTTTTAACAGCAGCGGCTTTTCTACACTCAGCTAAAATCTATACCAGACAGCGCTAGTCCTTCATTTAGGATTCCCCTATCCCTTTCTCTTTGCCTATACTCTGACATCAATCCTTGACAGGGAAGGCAGTTTTTAGCCTGCAGTCTAAATAAATTCTTGGCATCTTGCCATTCTATTACTTTTCCTTCGCTAGTTATTTGCTCTCAATACCTTGTTTTCTTTGCCAATTTTCTCCAGTAAATCCCTGCCCCATCTTGCCTATTCTCTGTACCCTTAATTGCAGTCATTTCTATTGGCATAATCTCCTTTCTCCAGTCCTGTGTTGGCTTACTTCTTAGAATACTTTATGAATCTAATATTCTATATATAGTTGTTATTATTCTCTTGCTCTACATCCCAAATCCTACTCTCTCACTTTGTGAGCTTTCCCCTGTTGCATTATCATCCCTTTCCAATTAGAATTATAGCTTTCTGCTTGTTCTACGTATAGAAGCACTGCCTGTGTAGCCCTAAAATATCCCTTCAAATCAGTGAATCCCAACCCACCTTGTTCTATTGGAAGAATCAACTTATCCTACTTCATGCATGCCCTCTTCCCCTCCCAGATAAAATCCTTCAACTCTTTATTCACCGTATCCACAACTACTCCTCTCATTGATATGCCCTATCTGTATATAAAAATAAAGGGACTAAACACATTTTTACTGCTTGCATCTTGCCATCCATATCCATAAACAAGTGTTCCTCAGTTTTTGCATTACTTTTTTTAGATCTCTTCCCACATATCTTTACCTGCCATAGCAGAATCCTTTTAACCCATACTCTTAAGTACTTCATTTTATCATTTTACCATAAATGTGGGTACTGCTGAACCAATCCGTGTGTGGGTACACAGTTTACAGCTAGAGCTTTGTTTTATCTTCATTAATTTTATATCCCATAAAGACTTGAAACTGTCCAAACTAAAATGTCCTTTTGTGGTTTTATCTGGTGCAAAAAAATAACATCTGCAAATAAAGCCAACTTTTCTTGATTACCATATCAATTATATTCTTGAATTTCTGAGTCCCTTATTTTCTTTGTCAGTGGTTCTAAATATAATGCAAACAACAAAGAGGGAAGAGGCCACCCTTGCCTGGTCCCTCTGTTCAGACAGAACTTGTCAGACAGGAACCCCCACTTTAAAATTCGCCTCTGATCCCTCAAATTTCCTCCCCTAACTAACCTTATTATTGTGTCAGGGAATGCAAATGTTTCCAATGCCCTACATATAAAATACCAGCTTACACTGTTGAATGCTGCTCTGCATCAAGACCCACTAACAATAGTGGTGTTTTCTTACATTTTACTTCCCTCTGAATCATGATTGTTCTAGTAAAGTTGTCAAATGTTTGCCTCCCATCCACAAACTACATTAATCCATATCTATCAATTTTGGCAACACTTTTACCATTCCTTTAGCCATTATAGACATAAACTCTTTATATTTATGGTTTAGAAATGAAATGGGTTAATATGAAGCTGGATCTGATAGGTCTTTTACCATCTTTAGGTATTGCAGCCTCCACAGCTTTCTTTCAGGAATTTGGTGCTTCCCTGGCCCCGCCTTTTAAAATACTGCTATAAAAAACCTTCCAGATCTTTATCACTTTCTTCCCTCCTAGCTTCCAAACTTCCACAGGAATACCATCTATGCCTGGAGACTTTCCTGCAGATATGTTATACATCCCCATTTTATATCATCTCCTCCTATCCTAAAGGTTAATAATTGAGCCTCATCTACCTCTAACCTTGACATATTTAATTCTTCCATAAACATTTCCATTTGTGCATTTTTTCTCTGTTTTATACAGATTTTCATAAACTTTCTGAAAGGATCTCTGGTTATTTTCCTTGTGACAGGCTTCCACTTGGCAACAACCCTTTCTGCTTTCTGTTACCCGAGTCATCATGCTAGAAGTTTTTCTGCTCTGGAGTTACCATCACAAACAGTTGCTTAACATTTCTAAATTCATGCATATTATCCATTTTCTCTTTAGCACTCTGCAGTTGCACCTCTTCTTGTTTTGTAAGATTCCCCTTATTCTGCAATACTTTAACCTTTTTCAGTCCCTCTAAGTAATTTTTACTACTTAACCATATCTGTTTTTTCTTTTATTTCTACCCTATTTTTAAACTCCACTTTCATTTTATCCCACTCCCTAGCTATACCTTGTATAGAAATATCTATCTTCTCTAATAGCTTCTGAATAATTTCCACTACCCATTCTTTAAATTCCTCGCTTTTCAACAGATAAGTGAGAAAGCGCCAGTGTCTCACTTTTATTTCATGACCCTGTATTTTTATTTTAGTTATTATTAGTGCATGATCTGAAATAGTTATTGGGTGTGTATAGGGTTGGCAGCTTTCTTTGAGGCTAAAACTGGACTAAGGTCACACCCCTCGCATCACCCATAACTCCACCCATTCCCACCTCTCGCCCATTCAATGCTCCACCCATTTTGTTACATCACAATGACATCTGCTGATGGGAACGCCCTCTTTTTCTGTTCTGGATGCCTGCTTTCAGCCGATTTCTCCCTAGTTGCTATAAACACTGTTCAAAACTCTCAGTGTGCATACTGTCTTCTGCTTTAGTTCTACAGTGATTACATATATTCTGATTTAATTTAAAACATTTATTCCAAATTTTATAGCACAAACCACTGATACACATTTTCTAAACAAAGCAATACAGTCTCACAATGAAAACAGACTTAGCATTAAAACCACCCTGCCTTTAAATCTCACATTCACCGAAACAGCATTGCGCATTGTTTTCCCAAGTTTAGGATGATAGCATTTTAAAATGTTCTAAGAAATGAGACAGTACTAACGACAATCATATCTTACATCAACAACACAGACCTGAAAATGTATAGCATGGTCTGAAAATACATGTTTAGTATAAAACAATACATAATGACACAACTGGTCTTGCAGCTTTTGAAAAATGAACCTATGCCTTTTATAGAAAGCTACAGAGCATATGCTTAATGTGGACAACTAGTGGATGGTCAGAAAACTAGCAGGGTCATCAATTTACACACCTTTGCTATACCAATCTCAGCTCTATATGACACAAATAACAATTAACCACAGCTGACCCTCGATTATAGAGCATTATATCAAAAGGCACGTTAGTAATATTAACAGGTGAGATACTATGCCAACAGGTAAGTTTGCCCTATTTTATCATTCTAAAATATTTTAACCACATTCAACAGCTTTAAGCAACATCATTTTATAAAGGAATTGCAATAATTGCACAAAAAAGACTTCAACAATAGGTATCATTTCATGTTTTATTTTACTAGTACTTAGTCACACAAAATTAAACAATTTCTTGGGATTTGTAGTATCATTAATAAAAGTCTGCTGGAAGAACCATCTGGCCTTTTGTTATCTGAAGCAGGCAGATAGACTGCAGTTCTCTCTTTTATAGCGTTTTTATTATTATTTTCTTTTGGAAATGTAAGCTTAGGACAGCAACAGCAACATACTCTCAGCATCGTCTAGAGAAGGCCTCACTAAAGCTCATATGAAAGAAGCATCTTGTGACTTATTTGTTACAGAAGAATTTAGCCCTGAAGCTTTGTGTAAACCAGAAATGCAATGCAATACAATGAGACTATACAAGATACCAAACAATGTTTCCTGGCCTCTGCTCTGCATAATCAAATTATAAAAAAAAAACTTCCCCTTAAGTTAATTATATTTCAGCTGCCCTCCTTTTCATAGCAGCGGCAGCCTCACACACACACCTACCTCTCTGATTTTGTCCAAACATTCATTGTTGTGGTCCGCTGCAAAGTCCAAACATCTTCTGGAGACTGGAATTCAAATTCCACCGTGCGGAAGATGAAGACATCATACAAACAATTTCAGCTTATTCTGCATCTGTGCGTGCGACCAGACGCAAAGGGCATTCTTAAATTAGAACACCCTTAAAAAAAGTATTTTTTTAATTAAACGAAAAGATTTTTTCTTCCGGACAAGAAAAGGCAGTCACCGTTTTCCGGACAGTGTCCCTTATTTCCGGACAGTCTGGAGTCAGGTAATGGCTCTAATTATAGCCAAAAAGCATACCGGGACCGCAGGCAATAAGGAGAGGGGAGAGAGAGAGAGTAAAGATGGTGCGGGAGAAATGCTTGAGACCGTGGCAGTGGCACAAAACCCAGACTTCACATGTCCGGTTTCGAATTAAATTTGTAACTGGACAGTTTGTCAGAAAACCGGACAGTTCGGTCAAAAACCGGACAGCTGGCAACCCTAGGTGTGTATCAAAATTTTCAATTAAATGCACATGTTCCTGTGAAATATAATTTCTGTCTAGCCTAGCCCAGTTACTATACCTTATGGAATAATATGTAAATTCTCTCAGAGTTCCTGCTACTGAAGTCACATCTTCCATACCAAATCTTTTCATATATTGCTTCAAAAATCTACCCTCCGTTGTTACATTTTGTCTTCTAGGCCCCCAGATACATCCTCACTGTTGCAAATCATATTCCAGTCCCCACCTACAAGTAGCATTCTCTGCTGAAAGCTAATTTTTTTTCTCCCAAACTTTTCTTAAGCTCAATTGTAGCAGTTTTAGGTGCTAAAAGTTTACAGGTGTTTATGAGGCTAATGACCACAAGGGCCTTTTTAAGCCTAGGCATGCATTCCAAATCTCTGACAAGTTCTGATACCTTCAATAAGTGTAAGCATGGGCCTGGGTGATGAACCATTTGCAGGTTACCTGTGTCCATTAGAGACATAGGTGCCAAACCAGGGATGAATTTCCAGTTTCCCATCCAATTGTCCACGTTGCACTTGAACTGGGTTATGGAGGAACTCTGGTTCACATGGATGGGGAGCCTGTTCCATAGATGGGGTAGCCTCTGGGATACATACCTCTCTCTCCAGTAAGTCCTATTTATATCACAGGCAAGATTTAAGTCTTTAGAACGGGTAATTCTGGTGCTGTTTGTTTTTGCAGATATGCAGTAGGTCCATCAGAGTGGGGACTGACAATGCCCTGTATGCCAGGCACAGATCTCCCCTCAAAAGCCTGTAGGAGACAGAATACAGGAATAGGGCCTTGAGGCGCTCTGCATAGGACATATTACCTATGTCTTGTATTCTTTTAGTGAGGAACCTCTGTGGACATTCCAGTTGTTGGATATGCCTGGTTAGATACACACCAAAGGGGGCATTGTACTCAATGATAGGTCTGATGAATGCTGAATACAGTGCGCAACATAGAATGATTTCCTCACCAGTGTAGACATGCGATGATCAAAGGCTAGATTACTATCTATGTGTGTCCCTAAGTCCCTGACTACTGGGTCAACTCTAAGGGTTGTGTTATCAACATGATAGTTACCAGTGGATGAATGGCTTCCCAAGGGACACTATTATGCATTTCTTGGCATTTAGTTTTAGTCCATGACTTTGACACCAGTTGTTTGTCTGTGTCAGACCCTCCTGGAGAACATTTGTGTCAGTGTGAGATTCAATGACAGCTTCTAATTTGCAATCATCTGCCAGAGACCACTGCCAAAAAGGAGCAGTCCAAAGACTGATCCCTGTGGGACTCCACTTGTGACTGGCCTCTTTGTAGAGGTGGAATCTCCAGTTCTAACTTCCTGGGTCCTGTCTATGAGCCAGTTGGCTATCCACCGGGTGACATATGGGTTTGTATTTAACCTCCTCTTAAGTTTGTCAACACTGTCTGAGTGAGGTAATGTGTCAAATGCCTTGGCCAGGTCAAGGCAGGCAGTGTGAATGATTCTGCCCTCATCCATTGCTTTAGTGACCTTCTCAAAGAAGTCCACCAGGTTGAAAAGGCATGATCTGCCCTTGATGAAACCAAACGGAGTTGGCTCCAGAGTCTGGAGGTTTACTATATCTCTACTGATAATCTCCATGATAATTCTTTCCATAGTTTTACATATAAGACTAGTGGGGTCTGTAGTTTCCAGGGGTTGTAGATGGCCCACCTTTGTGCAGAGGAATGACTGTTGTTTATCCTCCATTCATGAGGCATGAAGCCTGTTTGGAGGCTACAGTTAAATAGTAATTCCAGAGGCTCTGATAGGTCATGTTTCATGCTACCAAATAAAGAAGAGATGAAAAAGTGAACTACCGTCACTGAAAAACACACAAAGTTCACTCCGGAGACCAGATAAGGGTATGAGACCCAAACAATACGATACTGGATATGGTTCAGTACAACAAACAAAACGTAACCATAGGATAAAATTAGAATATGTTTAATAACGCTTGCAACAACAAAAGTGCGTTTTCGAATATCTTCCTCAGAAAAAACACAATGCCAAAATACTATTTTTTGTGTACTAGTATTTTGGCATTGTATTTTTTCTGAGGAAGATATTCGAAAACGCACTTTTGTTGTTGCAAGCGTTATTAAACCTATTCTAATTTTATCCTATGGTTACGTTTTGTTTGTTGTACTGAACCATATCCAGTATTGTATTGTTTGGGTCTCATACCCTTATCTGGTCTCCGGAGTGAACTTTGTGTGTTTTTCATGTTTCATGCTACTTAGAAGGCATCCTGGGATACTGTCTGGGCCCACTGATGCAGTGTTCTTGGTCTTAGAGAGAGCATTAAGGATCTGTTCCCTAGTGATAGTAGGGGGAGTTATATTTGATGATATTTCCTGAGGGAAGGCTGATGGGGAGAGAGGGGTAAAGTTCGAGCTGAATTTGTCAACCAGGAGGTTTGCTATATCTTCTGGCTCAGTATAGGTGGCTCCATTTACAATGAGCTGTGCACACAATTGTGTATTGCCTTTGAGGTTGTGGACATAGCTAAAGAATACTTTGTGGTTGTCATTGGCTTGGGAGGCCAAACTTACCTCAAATTTGGCTTTCTTAGACTTTATTTCTCCTCTGAGTTGTTTGTTTAGTTTGATGAGAGTGCTTTTATCCTGCTGGGTGCTGCACCTCCTAATTTTTGCCATGGTTTTCTTCCTCCGGTTATACAGCCAATTGATTTTGTGATTCTACCAGGGTGGCTTGTTTCTTGAGTTAGTTCTGTACTTTTTCCTGGTGGGCACACCTGCCTGTATGCAGCTATTAACATGCTTGTACAGGGTTTCTGTGAAAAGTCCTGCATAGGCAGAAGTGTTCTTAGGGTTTACGGGGGCTTGAAATTTTGCCAAGTTCTCACTTAATAGCAGGAAGTTAGCCTTAAAATAATTCCTGAATATTACAGGTTTAGCTGGGGGTCCAGGTTTTATTTTTACTTCAAAGGAGACCATTTTGTGGTCTGACCTTACCAGGGAAGGCATTACAGTAGAGGGTGTGCAGCATTCTCCCATATTAGTGAGGACCATTATCCAGTACGGTTGCAACCCTGGTTGTTGTATTGACTATCTGGGCCAGTGAGTTTGTGTTTACAAAATCCAAGAATCTCTGTGCATGTATGTTTGGTGTTGTATAGGATTTCCAGTTAATAGTGGAGTAATTAAAGTCACCTATGAATATGGTATTGGTTTGGATGGTTTGCGTTTCTAATAAGTTTAAATAGATGATATGGGTTTCCTGGGGCATAGAGGGGGACATATAGCTTGCAAGGAAGTTGTATTGGATTTTACCTATAGTGATTTGAACATTGAGCAGCTCAAGTGCATTGTCCTGTTTGACCAGCCTTGAAGTATATTAATATTTGATGTAAACAAAGACATCTCCACCTTTAGTTCCTGCCTGTGAAGTAGATGGCCTAAATGTGTGGAAGGCATTATAACCTTGCACTGTTAGTGCGCTCTCTGTGGTTTAAACCATATCTCAGTGACTGCACAGACATCAGGATTCTCTAGGGTAAAAAGAGCTTCTAGGGAGTAGAGTTTTTTTGTTTAAACTCCTAACATTGAGTAGTAATACCTTTAGATTTTCTTGGTTTTGATTTGCTATGTCAGAAATAATTTCAGTTTGGCATTGCCTAAAAAAGGCCCTATGGGGGAAGGCAATGTTTTAGGTAATATTCAAAAGCCTAGATGGGAGAGGTGTAGACCATCACTGGCAAAGCAGGATGAATCTGGTGACCATCTCCTTCCAGAATGCCACCAAAAACTAAGCCAATTATTAAAGTCAATCATCTTTTGTTCATATTGTGGCATCATCCTTGGAAAAGGTAAAATGCTGCTCAATGCTAGGCTCATACCAGACTGAGACACATATTCTGAGCTCTCCATGACTTCTCTCTTCATATAGTCTAGGGAGGTATGTCTCAGGTCATTTACTCCCACATGGACTATGACTGAGTCATATTGGTAATTTTGGTCCAGTGACCTAAGTGCATGCATAATGTGGCAGAACCTAGCCCCTGATAAGCAACTGACCATAAATTTCTCCTTACTCAGCCTGGTGAGAGGGACATCAGTGTGTCTCATGGAGTCTCCAATGACTAGAATGTTGGATTGTATGGTGGCTTGCCTTATGGGCTTAGAGGTAGAGGCTTCATGAGTTGTAGCTATATGTGTTGATGTGAGTGTTGTTTTGAAAGAGCACATTTGGACCTGCTGAGGGTATTTGTAATGGGGTTCCTATGAGTTCAACGAAAACGCATTATGTCAAAAGCGTTTTCGTCGACACATGTAGAGTGAACAGGCAAAACAGTGAAGCAGTTGTTCAGCGAAATTTTTCCCTAGGAAAGAAGTCACTTGACCGCTTCGTTGTTTTGCCGTGTTCTGAAGTGTAGTGTGGTCCCTTGTCCAGTATAGCTCCCGAGCGTGATTGTGCAACAGTTACTGACCTTAGGGTTAGGGTGCGGGTTAAGATAAGTCCATATGTATGAAAGTGTTTACTGTTGTATATTTTATGTTAAATGTATTGTTGAGTTCTGTGTGTATGTGTTTTTAGTTGTTTACTTTTGTTTTGGGGGTGCTAGAGTTAGGGTTAAGATAAGTGTGTATATGTTTGGAGCTGTTTATGTGAATGTTCAAGAGTTACTGACCTTAGGGTTAGTGTGCGGGTTAAGGTAAGTGCATATGGTTTATTGTTTTTTTTTTCGTTAAATGTATGTTTGGGTTATGTGCATATGTGTATTTAGTTGTTTACTGGTTTTGGGGGGTATAATTAGGATTGGGTATGTGTGTATGTGTTTGGAAGTGTGTAATGTGTTTTTTTTTGCGGGGGATGGAACAGCGATTTCTTTCCCTAGGAAAGAAATTGCTGTTCTTCGGATTCAACATTTTCAGCTTTCGCTGAAAATGTGTCGATATAACATCGTACGATGTTTTAAGCGTTCAATGTTGCAATATAGGCCCTTTGTAATGTGTACTTCATCTAGGAGGTCTTTGTGGCTTAGGAAGATTACACGTAAGTGCCTCAGCATACATGGGTCGATATGTCTGCTTTGAATTGTGCATAATGGGTGCAGTGTGTGTATTACTGACAACCTTATTGACATTAGGAGTATTTTATGTGAGAAGTTTGCCTCCAGTGACATTGTATAAATACATCTCTCACATACCATATCAGTTTGTTTGAAAATTAACTGGTTGTCAGTAAACATGAGGCAATTTCTACATTGCCTCAGGATGCCCATCTCCACCAAGCCAATAATGGAGACAGTAGGAAAGTTCATATCCATGGCAACAAACCCTTTTTTATTGATTAGACAGTTGGAGTGAGAATATCTATCACTGTCAGGAGTATCTGGTTTGCAGCTATGTGGACAGTGCTTGTCACTACAAACTAGTTGTCCTGTGTGCAACTAGGTAATGGAGACATTTCAATTGTGCTATTACAGGAAAAAGTCACTCAAGGTGTTTGAGTCTGTACACAGCACTGTCAAACACTTGAGGGGAAACTAATAAGTAGACCTTGAAAATTTAAGGAGGAAGTATTTAGGCAGGTATTCTGAAGTTAGAAACAAATCAAGTAGTACTTAGTGAAAACAAAGAATTAGCTTGTCAAGAATGATGAAAAGAGGGGAGTCGCATGAATGGCTACTACTAATGATGGCCTCACCACAGCTTCACTCTGCTGGGATACAATGCTCCTCTGCTTCTTCTCTCACCAGGAGCAAAATGTTAGCACCAATCCCATTAAAAGAAGCAGGCCACAGCCTGTTTGGTGATCTACTGTCTTGTCCCTGATGATGCAAGGTTTGTAGGTTTGTAGCCTTTTTCTGGTAGAAAAGGTAGATGCCTCGAATAGCAACCAGACCAATCAAAAACATTAAACATAGACACTCACTCTCCAACCAGAAACAATCAGGAATCAATGCACTCTGCTCCTTCTCTCACCAGGATCAGAATACAAGCATAGATTCCAAGCTGTCACCTATGAAGCATTCATTAGGCTTTCTGGTGATCAGCAGTCTCCAGGAAATAATGTCCCTGTACACCTTCTCTCACCTAGGGAAACAGAAGCACTAATCCCAGGATGACTACTGAGAGGCAGAATGTGAGCTCTCCAATAACTGGTGGTCTTGCAATAGATGTTCAAGGGTAAGATGAAAAAAAAGGTTTATCCTAAATACTGCAGTGTGCACTAAGCAATTAGATATGAAAATGGGTAACTTACGTTTTAGCTGTCTAAGTGGAGAGCCACTATTTTTAAAAGAGCAACATAGATTCAAAGAGGGTGGGCATTTTTGCATTCTGGTACTATGGAATACAGTGGGATGGCAAATAAATGTAAATAGTTGAAGGGGAGTGATTTTACAAAATGATAATTTTGTGCTTACTCACACCAGCCAGTGAAAGGAGACAGGAATGAGATATATGGACAAATTGACATAAGGGCAGGTAACTAGAAAGACAATGGTGTTTAAAAACACAACAGTAACAGGGTAGGAGGGCGGGAAAAAATTCTGTCCGACTCACAACTGTGGTCTCTTTTCAAATTTTAATATCCAATTAAAAGCAAAATACAAGTAAAACACAGTGAGACCACTCATGTTCCAAGATAATATCAAAAGTGTTGCCACCATTATGATAAGAAGCTCTTGTTCCCACCTGTTATGTATAACAGCTTTTTTTAAAAGTCTATTTTCAGCTTTTGTGTGATATGCATGCACCAATTTTCGGCAAGTTGATCTTTTATACAGTTGTTTCTTGTCATGCCCATTTGATCCTATGTCACATCTTAAAAGACTTTTTGTTTTAATGAAAATCGTCAGTCAGACTGCCCCCATAACCTATTACCTTAATACACACACACAAAACTGTGCACATCTTCAAATAATGAAGTCTAACCTCCTAATAAGAACCACTGTCCGATATTGAAAGCTACACTCTCAGGCTTTAAATTACCTACAATTAAAGTTATCCATACTAAGATGCATGGTCTGTTCTATTTACACTAAGTGCTGTCTGTTGTTATCTTATCTTTAATCCTCTCCCAGATGTACAGAACAAATTGAATGCTTTCAGAAAAATCATTAACATTCAGCCTTAAAAATTACTGCCTTCTTATCAGCTTGCCTTCATTGAAACATAAAAACAGACACACAGTTGCCTTCAGCTATGAGTTTCTCATGTTACACTGTGAACATTTATTTGCAAATGGAAAGCTTTTCATTGCATTCATGTTTCTCGTATTTACTTGCTTCCACTTAAAACTTCTTGTTAGATCAAGCCAAGGGCCTTAATTCAGTAATTCCCTTATATAAAAGTGAGACAAAGTATTTCAACCTTACTTATGTTGTAATCTGTAAACTTGTATACACCATCCTCAACTGAAAAAGCCAAGATTACAGCCTATTATCTTATCATGCTTTTGTCCATGCTTCCTTCTCTTTTTTTTAAATTGCAATGACTACATTTCTTAAAACTAAAGAGAGAAAAAAGAGGAAAAAAGGGCAACTCTTTATTTTATTATCCCTATAACAACAAGAAAATAAGTGAAATGCTTTACTATATAACATCCAATTTATGTCATGAAATGCTTCATAAAAATACTGCTAAGAATAAAAATTATTTTATTTATACTTACCTCTTTCCCTCCTCTTCCCTTCCCTTCAATGTTCTTCCAAATGTTAAAGGCATGAAGTAAGGCAAATGTTTTGGAGCCTCATACAAGTTTAATAAATTTAAAAAAGTCCAATATTTCCAGTTTTTTCTTGTTCAGACATTTTAAAAATGTGACCAATGCTTTGTAATCACACATTTATTCATTAATTTCCAAGTTGCTGCTTTTCTTCTTCTTGATGTCCATCTCAAGTCTCTGGTTCATCTCCAATGTACTCTCAGTTCTTCTAGTCAACTTCTGTACCTTTCTGTGTCTCTCAAGAAGTTTCCTTTGGACAATGGAAAAGGCTTCACTAGCAAAGTCTCTCTATGAGCTTTATTATCAACAGAATAAGAAGCAGGGTCTCCTTATGTCTGATAGCTCACTTTTTGTTAGACAAGCTGCTGTATTTCCTTCTTAGCCTATTCTGCATTTCTAAAGATAGCTGGACAAGTCAGCTTGAATCTCACAACTGCCTCTCAACATTCCCTGATTGCTGGAATATATTTGTTTCTCTTCAGCCTGGTGTTCAACGAGTAATACATTTCCACAAATATTCTACTGTCTCTAACTTTTAGTATTTTGTCTTCTTCCACAGTTTTGCCAGAACTGACTACTTCTGCTGGCAGGGTTGCACCTCTGCTGATACAGGTCTTGTTTGCTTTCTCAGCGTCAGCTCTGGAGCATACACACAATGTGCCCTTTCAATTAACAACTCTTGCTGGGGAATACCAGTCCAGATGGTTATTTGTACTTCCATAAAATTAATACAGTCTGTTCCTTCCAGTTTCTCTGGTACAGCATAAAATCTCAGGGTTTCCCTACATGCTCTATCTTCTAATTCTGCCATGTTTTTAAACATCTCTTCTTGAGCAGTCTCATACGCAGCCAGTCTTTTCTTCATTTCAACCTCTGATTGCTGCAGTTATATCAGTGTATCTAAATATCTGTTTAAAGGTTCTTCTGTTTTTCCACCCTTTTCTTATTTGAGATGATATACACTTTCAGTGTTTCATTTATTTTACTCATTTCTGAGCATATCTAACTTATTTTTCCTTTAGATTACTGGAAGTCATGTCTTGCACCAAAGCTGGAGCTTGAACTGCTTTTTTTGCTTAAAGCTGCAGGATTCTTCCCAGTCACGGTTTTCTCCTCATCTCTTATTTTTGGATTTCTTTCAGGTTCGCTAAATCTCTTCTTTGCATGCATCCAGGTGGTGAACTTACAAGCCAGTAACTGAAATGTACCCAAAAATAAAAAAGATCACAATCTCTTTTCTGATTTTCTGTTTTCACAGTGGGTGAACTGAAATTAAGCATTACTCTGTGTGTAGCCATCTTAGAAGACCACAAGAAATTCATCTTGAGAGTTCTGAGCATTCTTTCCCAAGAGAAATGCAAAATTTAAAGGCACAATGGCAAGCAGTTCATTGAAAAATAAAGCTGGAAATTATATGAAGTGAATAAAAGGTAGCAACCTCTCTAGGATCCTTAATACTTTAAAGGATTTAATAGAACAGTGTACAATTTAGTTTTATTTAAAGACACTAAGTACACTTTTATTTAAGGCTAAACGTTAGTCCTTTCTGAAAGTATACAAGCTGTTTTTGAATCTGGGAGAGGAAAAGAGATAAGAAAAGAACAGTAATCAGTGTAAGTTGGAACACAGGCTGAAATGTGCTTCAGCATGGGTAACCTGAACTTTAGGTTACATAATGCGTGTGGGTGCAGCTGTTAATCTGGGGCAACTGTTCCTAACTGGAAAGTTAAACTTCATTTTTTGATGATGTGCATACTTTTGTGGTAGCTATGAGCTATTGGCAAGGGAAGAGGAGGATTACGATGGTATGTATTTATATTTCACCAAAATTTGCAATTGTGGAACTTACTTACAAGGGATACTGGAACGTGATATGCAATAATGAGGATTTATACGGGGGAACCTAGAAGGGAAATATAACAAAATAGGGAAGTTTATGAAGAACTTCGTAAAAATATTTGGCATGAAAGATGTGAATTCAATAGTATAAATTCAGACAGAATTTACATACTATTCCCAAAAGTACAATAACTGAGCTAGTCTAGATCAAAATTATATTTCACAGGAACACGTGCATTTGATTGAAAGCTTCAACACACATCCAATAACTATTTCAGATCATGCACTCATGAAAAACAAGACAAAAATGTGGGGTAATGAAGTTAAAATGAGACACTGACGCTTTTCCACCTACCCATTTTAAAGAGAGGAACTTAAGTGATGGGTAGTGGAACGTGAGAGTTATTAGAAAAGATAGGAATACCTTCAGAAGTTACTGCTAGTAAGTCAGATAACATGAAAGGAGAGTAATAAAGACAGAGTATAAATAGAAGAGAAAGACATATTTAAAAAGGAATTACTTAGAGGGGCTTACAAAGGTTAAAGTACTGTAGAATAAGGGGAACCTCACAGAACAAGAAGAGGCACAACTGTAGAGTGCTAAAGAGAAAAATAAAATTGAACAATATGCATGAGTTTAGAAAGATTGAAGTTAAACATTTCTTTTGATAATAATCTCAGCGCACAAAAACTTTCAGCGTAACAACTTGGTCAACAGAGAGTAAAAAGGGTTATTGGCAAACTTAGGGAGCCTGTAACAAGAAAAATACCCAAACATCCTTTGCAGGTATTACAGATATTTTAGAAATGTTATGAAAATTTAAATAAACCTGAAAAATATGAAAATCAAGAAAGAGCAGAAAAGGAAATATTTATGGAAGACAAGTATGCCAATGTTAGAGGTAGGCAAGGCTCATCAAGTAACAGTTAAGACAGGAGGAGATGAGATAAAAACAGTGACATACAATCAGCAAGAAAGCGTCCAGCAATAGATGGTATTCCTGTAGACGTTTGGAAGTTAGGTGGGAAGAATGTGATAAAGATCTGGAAGATTTTATTTAACAGTATTTTAAAAGGAAGGAAAGCACCAGCATCATGGAAGAAAGCGGTGGTGGCTGTTATTACCCAAAGACATTGAAGACCAATCAGACCCAGCTTCATATAGAGATCCATTTCAATTCTAAAACATGACTATAAAGTGTTTATGCCTATACTAGCTAAAAGAAGGGGAGAGGTATTAACAAAATTGATAGATATGGATCAGTGTGGTTTTGTGGTGGGAGGCAAACATCTGACAACATTAATAGAACAATGATGTTCCAGAGGGAAGCAGAATGTAAGAAAATACCACTGTTGGTGGGTTTTGATATACAGAAAGCATTCAACAGAATAAGCTGGGATTTTATGACATGAAAAAGTGCAAAAGGAGGGAGAAGTGAGGTTTAATGGAAGGTGGGAATTCAGCAACTTATGTAATGTCAGACTGACAATAGTTAAAAGGAAAGACAGGACATATGATGTACAATGCATGTAAATGGAAAAAATGTTTATATGGTTTGTTTTATTTTCTGTTAAGGTATGTGTGGCTATGTCTTAAGTGATACATTAATAAAGGTGTTTAAAAAGACTTAGGCACACACACATTAATAGAGAAGAAAACAATATTAGCGTTTTTTCATGCATTATATAGTACAAATATGTTTTCTTTGCTTATAGCAACTGTCATTAACTCCATTACATAACTTGTTTGATTCCTGTCTTCTCTTAAACATCACTCCTATTCCTAAACATTATTGTTCATGTATTGTTCCCACAAATTATACCTATCAATACGTAATTTGGTCCTTCCCTTTTCTAAAGATCCCACTTCCAGTTCTTTTAACTCTTTAACAATATTAAATACATCAATTAAATTGGTTTTAAATTGGTTTAGATTTTTATTTTTGTTTAACAGTAATTGTTTTTAGGTAGCCAATACAATTAAACCTTAGTAAGGCCTTACTATGTCTAGGCAGTCCAGCTCCTGTGTCCCAGCTCTAAGAATTCATTTTCTCTGTTACAGACATTTGCCCCCCTAGTAGTTAAATGATCATTTTCTCTGTTACATCCATATGCTCACTAGTAGTTAAATCATCATTTTCTGTGTTACACCCTTTTGCTTCCTAGAAGTTAAATGATCATTTTCTCTGTTACAGCCATGCCCTCCCTAGTAGTTAAATGATCATTTTCTCTGTTTCAGCCATGAGCTCCCTAGTAGTTAAATGATCCTTTTCTCTACTACAGCCATTTGCTCCCTAGTAGTTAAACAATCATTTTCTCTGTTAGAGCTATTTGCTCCCTAGCAGTTAAATGATCATTTTCTATGTTAAAGCCATTTGCTCCCTAGTAGTTAAATGATCATTTTCTCTGTTGCAGCCATTTGCTCCCTAGTAGTTAAATGATCATTTTCTCTGTTACAGCCATTTGCTCCCTAGTAGTTAAATGATCATTTTCTCTGTTACAGCCATTTGCTCGCTAGTAGTTAAATGATCATTTTCTCTGTTATAGCCATTTGCTCCCTAGTAGTTAAATGATCATTTTCTCTGTTACAGCCATTTGCTCCCTAGTAGTTAAATGATCATTTTCTCTGTTATAGCCATTTGCTCCCTAGTAGTTAAATGATCATTTTCTCTGTTACAGCCATTTGCTCCCTAGTATTTAAACAATCATTTTCTCTGTTACAGCCATTTGCTCCCTAGTAGTTAAATGATCATTTTCTCTGTTACAGCCATTTGCTCCCTAGTAGTTAAATGATCATTTTCTCTGTTATAGCCATTTGCTCCCTAGTAGTTAAATGATCATTTTCTCTGTTACAGCCATTTGCTCCCTAGTATTTAAACAATCATTTTCTCTGTTACAGCCATTTGCTCCCTAGTAGTTAAATGATCATTTTCTCTGTTACAGCCATTTGCTCCCTAGTAGTTAAATGATCATTTTCTCTGTTACAGCCATTTACTCCCTAGTAGTTAAATGATCATTTTCTCTGTTACAGCCATTTGCTCCCTAGTAGTTAAATGATCATTTTCTCTGTTACAGCCATTTGCTACCTAGTATTTAAATGATCATTTTCTCTGTTAAAGCCATTTGCTCCCTAGTAGTTAAATAATCATTTTCTCTGTTAAAGCCATTTGCTCCCTAATAGTAAACGATCATTTTCTCTGTTACAGCCATGTGCTCCCCAGTATTTAAACAATCATTTTCTCTGTTACAGCCATTTGTTCCCTAGTAGTTAAAAGATCATTTTCTTCGTTACAACCATTTGCTGCCTAGTATTTAAACAATCATTTTCTCTGTTACAGCCATTTGCTCCGTAGTAGTTAAATGATCATTTTCTCTGTTACAGCCATGTGCTCCCTAGTAGTTAAATGATCATTTTCTCTGTTACAGCCATTTGCTCCCTAGTAGTTAAATGATCATTTTCTCTGTTACAGCCATTTGCTCCCTAGTAGTTAAATGATCATTTTCTCTGTTACAGCCATTTGCTCCGTAGTAGTTAAATGATCATTTTCTCTGTTACAGCCATTTGCTCCCTAGTAGTTAAATGATCATTTTCTCTGTTACAGCCATTTGCTCGCTAGTAGTTAAATGATCATTTTCTCTGTTACAGCCATTTGCTCCCTAGTAGTTAAATGATAATTTTCTCTGTTACAGCCATTTGCTCCCTAGTAGTTAAAAGATAATTTTCTCTGCTACAGCCATTTGCTCACTAGTAGTTAAATAACCATTTTCTCTGTTACAGCCATTTGCTCCCTAGTATTTAAAAGATCATTTTCTCTGCTACAGCCATTTGCTCACTAGTAGTTAAATGATCATTTTCTCTGTTACAGCCATTTGCTCCCTAGTAGTTAAATGATCATTTTCTCTGTTACAGCCATTTGCTCCCTAGTAGTTAAATGATCATTTTCTGTCACAGCAATTTACTCCCTAGTAGTTAAATGATCATTTTCTCTGTTACAGCCATTTGCTCCCTAGTAGTTAAATGATCATTTTCTCTGTTACAGCCATTTGCTCCCTAGTAGTTAAATGATCATTTTCTCTGTTACAGCCATTTGCTCCCTAGTAGTTAAATGATCATTTTCTCTGTTACAGCCATTTGCTCCCTAGTAGTTAAATGATCATTTTCTCTGTTACAGCCATTTGCTCACTAGTAGTTAAATGATCATTTTCTCTGTTACAGCCATTTGCTCCCTAGTAGTTAAATGATCATTTTCTCTGTTACAGCCATTTGCTCCCTAGTAGTTAAATGATCATTTTCTCTGTTACAGCCATTTGCTCACTAGTAGTTAAATGATCATTTTCTCTGTTACAGCCATTTGCTCCTAGTAGTTAAATGATCATTTTCTCTGTTACAGCCATTTGCTCCCTAGTAGTTAAATGATCATTTTCTCTGTTACAGCCATTTGCTCCTAGTAGTTAAATGATCATTTTCTCTGTTACAGCCATTTGCTCCTAGTAGTTAAATGATCATTTTCTCTGTTACAGCCATTTGCTCCTAGTAGTTAAATGATCATTTTCTCTGTTACAGCCATTTGCTCCTAGTAGTTAAATGATCATTTTCTCTGTTACAGCCATTTGCTCCCTAGTAGTTAAATGATCATTTTCTCTGTTACAGCCATTTGCTCCTAGTAGTTAAATGATCATTTTCTCTGTTACAGCCATTTGCTCCTAGTAGTTAAATGATCATTTTCTCTGTTACAGCCATTTGCTCCTAGTAGTTAAATGATCATTTTCTCTGTTAAAGCCATTTGCTCCCTAATAGTAAACGATCATTTTCTCTGTTACAGCCATTTGCTCCCTAGTAGTTAAATGATCATTTTCTCTGTGACAACCATTTGCTCCCTAGTAGTTAAATGATCATTTTCTCTGTTACAGCCATTTGCTCCCTAGTAGTTAAATGATCATTTTCTCTGTTACAGCCATTTGCTCCCTAGTAGTTAAATGATCATTTTCTCTGTTAAAGCCATTTGCTCCCTAGTAGTTAAATGATCATTTTCTCTGTTACAGCCATTTGCTCCTAGTAGTTAAATGATCATTTTCTCTGTTACAGCCATTTGCTCCTAGTAGTTAAATGATCATTGTCTCTGTTACAGTCATTTGCTCCGTAGTAGTTCAATGATCAGTTTCTCTGTTAAAGCCATGTGCTCCGTAGTTAAATGATCATTTTCTCTGTTACAGCCATTTGCTCCTAGTAGTTAAATGATCATTTTCTCTGTTACAGCCATTTGCTCCTAGTAGTTAAATGATCATTTTCTCTGTTACAGCCATTTGCTCCTAGTAGTTAAATGATCATTTTCTCTGTTACAGCCATTTGCTCCCTAGTAGTTAAATGATCATTTTCTCTGTTACAGCCATTTGCTCCTAGTAGTTAAATGATCATTTTCTCTGTTACAGCCATTTGCTCCCTAGTAGTTAAATGATCATTTTCTCTGTTACAGCCATTTGCTCCCTAGTAGTTAAATGATCATTTTCTCTGTTACAGCCATTTGCTCCTAGTAGTTAAATGATCATTTTCGCTGTTACAGCCATTTGGTCCCTAGTAGGTAAATGATCATTTTCTCTGTTACAGCCATTTGCTCCTAGTAGTTAAATGATCATTTTCTCTGTTACAGCCATTTGCTCCCTAGTAGTTAAATGATCATTTTCTCTGTTACAGCCATTTGCTCCCTAGTAGTTAAATGATCATTTTCTCTGTTACAGCCATTTGTTCCCTAGTAGTTAAATGATCATTTTCTCTGTTACAGCCATTTGCTCGCTAGTAGTTAAATGATAATTTTCTCTGTTACAGCCATTTGCTCGCTAGTAGTTAAATGATCATTTTCTCTGTTACAGCCATTTGCTCCTAGTAGTTAAATGATCATTTTCTCTGTTACAGCCATTTGCTCCTAGTAGTTAAATGATCATTTTCTCTGTTACAGCCATTTGCTCCTAGTAGTTAAATGATCATTTTCTCTGTTACAGCCATTTGCTCCTAGTAGTTAAATGATCATTTTCTCTGTTACAGCCATTTGCTCCTAGTAGTTAAATGATCATTTTCTCTGTTACAGCCATTTGCTCCCTCGTAGTTAAATGATCATTTCCTCTGTTACAGCCATTTGCTCCCTAGTAGTTAAAAGATAATTTTCTCTGTGACAGCCATTTACTCCCTAGTAGTTAAATGATCATTTTCTCTGTTATAGCCATTTGCTCCCTAGCAGTTAAATGATCATTTTCTCTGTTACAGCCATTTGCTCCCTAGTAGTTAAATGATCATTTTCTCTGTTACAGCCATGTGCTCCCTAGTAGTTAAATGATCATTTTCTCTGTTACAGCCATTTGCTCCCTAGTAGTTAAATGATCATTTTCTCTGTTACAGCCATTTGCTCCCTAGTAGTTAAATGATCATTTTCTCTGTTACAGCCATTTGCTCACTAGTAGTTAAATGATCATTTTCTCTGTTACAGCCATTTGCTCCCTAGTAGTTAAATGATCATTTTCTCTGTTACAGCCATTTGCTCCCTAGTAGTTAAATGATCATTTTCTCTGTTACAGCCATTTGCTCCCTAGTAGTTAAATGATCATTTTCTCTGTTACAGCCATTTGCTCCCTAGTATTTAAATGATCATTTTCTCTGTTACAGCCATTTGCTCCCTAGTAGTTAAATGATCATTTTCTCTGTTACAGCCATTTGCTCCCTAGTAGTTAAATGATCATTTTCTCTGTTACAGCCATTTGCTCCCTAGTAGTTAAATGATCATTTTCTCTGTTACAGCCATTTGCTCGCTAGTAGTTAAATGATCATTTTCTCTGTTACAGCCATTTGCTCCCTAGTAGTTAAATGATCATTTTCTCTGTTACAGCCATTTGCTCCCTAGTAGTTAAATGATCATTTTCTCTGTTACAGCCATTTGCTCACTAGTAGTTAAATGATCATTTTCTCTGTTACAGCCATTTGTTCCCTAGTAGTTAAATAACCATTTTCTCTGTTACAGCCATTTTCTCCCTAATAGTTAAATGATCATTTTCTCTGTTATAGCCATTTGCTCCCTAGCAGTTAAATGATCATTTTCTCTGTTACAGCCATTTGCTCCCTAGTAGTTAAATGATAATTTTCTCTGTTACAGCCATTTGCTCACTAGTAGTTAAATGATCATTTTCTCTGTTACAGCCATGTGCTCCTAGTAGTTAAATGATCATTTTCTCTGTTACAGCCATTTGCTCCTAGTAGTTAAATGATCATTTTCTCTGTTACAGCCATTTGCTCCTAGTAGTTAAATGATCCTTTTCTCTACTACAGCCATTTGCTCCCTAGTAGTTAAACAATCATTTTCTCTGATACACCCATTTGCTCCCTAGTAGTTAAATGATCATTTTCTCTGTTACAGCCATTTGCTCGCTAGTAGTTAAATGATCATTTTCTCTTACAGCCATTTGCTCCCTAGTAGTTAAATGATCATTTTCTCTGTTACAGCCATTTGCTCCTAGTAGTTAAATGATCATTTTCTCTGTTACAGCCATTTGCTCCTAGTAGTTAAATGATCATTTTCTCTGTTACAGCCATTTGCTCCCTAGTAGTTAAATGATCATTTTCTCTGTTACAGCCATTTGCTCCTAGTAGTTAAATGATCATTTTCTCTGTTACAGCCATTTGCTCCTAGTAGTTAAATGATCATTTTCTCTGTTACAGCCATTTGCTCCTAGTAGTTAAATGATCATTTTCTCTGTTACAGCCATTTGCTCCTAGTAGTTAAATGATCATTTTCTCTGTTACAGCCATTTGCTCCTAGTAGTTAAATGATCATTTTCTCTGTTACAGCCATTTGCTCCTAGTAGTTAAATGATCATTTTCTCTGTTACAGCCATTTGCTCCTAGTAGTTAAATGATCATTTTCTCTGTTACAGCCATTTGCTCCTAGTAGTTAAATGATCATTTTCTCTGTTACAGCCATTTGCTCCTAGTAGTTAAATGATCATTTTCTCTGTTACAGCCATTTGCTCCTAGTAGTTAAATGATCATTTTCTCTGTTACAGCCATTTGCTCCCTAGTAGTTAAATGATCATTTTCTCTGTTACAGCCATTTGCTCCTAGTAGTTAAATGATCATTTTCTCTGTTACAGCCATTTGCTCCTAGTAGTTAAATGATCATTTTCTCTGTTACAGCCATTTGCTCACTAGTAGTTAAATGATCATTTTCTCTGTTACAGCCATTTGCTCCTAGTAGTTAAATGATCATTTTCTCTGTTACAGCCATTTGCTCCTAGTAGTTAAATGATCATTTTCTCTGTTACAGCCATTTGCTCCTAGTAGTTAAATGATCATTTTCTCTGTTACAGCCATTTGCTCCTAGTAGTTAAATGATCATTTTCTCTGCTACAGCCATTTCCTCCCTAGTAGTTAAATGATCATATTCTCCGTGACAGCCAATTGATCACGAGTAGTTAAATGATCATTTTCTCTGTTACAGCCATTTGCTCCTAGTAGTTAAATGATCATTTTCTCTGTTACAGCCATTTGCTCCTAGTAGTTAAATGATCATTTTCTCTGTTACAGCCATTTGCTCCTAGTAGTTAAATGATCATTTTCTCTGTTACAGCCATTTGCTCCTAGTAGTTAAATGATCATTTTCTCTGTTACAGCCATTCGCTCCCTAGTAGTTAAATGATCATTTTCTCTGTTACAGCCATTTGCTCCCTAGTAGTTAAATGATCATTTTCTCTGTTACAGCCATTTGCTCCCTAGTAGTTAAATGATCATTTTCTCTGTTACATCCATTTGCTCCTAGTAGTTAAATGATCATTTTCTCTGTTACAGCCATTTGCTCCCTAGTAGTTAAATGATCATTTTCTCTGTTACAGCCATTTGCTCCCTAGTAGTTAAATGATCATTTTCTCTGTTACAGCCATTTGCTCCCTAGTAGTTAAAAGATCATTTTCTCTGTTACAGCCATTTGTTCTCTAGTAGTTAAATAACCATTTTCTCTGTTACAGCCATTTTCTCCTAATAGTTAAATGATCATTTTCTCTGTTACAGCCATTTGCTCCTAGTAGTTAAATGATCATTTTCTCTGTTACAGCCATTTGCTCCTAGTAGTTAAATGATCATTTTCTCTGTTACAGCCATTTGCTCCTAGTAGTTAAATGATCATTTTCTCTGTTACAGCCATTTGCTCCTAGTAGTTAAATGATCATTTTCTCTGTTACAGCCATTTGCTCCTAGTAGTTAAATGATCATTTTCTCTGTTACAGCCATTTGCTCCTAGTAGTTAAATGATCATTTTCTCTGTTACAGCCATTTGCTCCTAGTAGTTAAATGATCATTTTCTCTGTTACAGCCATTTGCTCCTAGTAGTTAAATGATCATTTTCTCTGTTACAGCCATTTGCTCCCTAGTAGTAGTTAAATGATCATTTTCTCTGGTACAGCCATTTGCTGCCTAGTAGATAAATGATCATTTTCTCTGTTACAGCCATTTGTTCCCTAGTAGTTAAATAACCATTTTCTCTGTTACAGCCATTTGCTCCTAGTAGTTAAATGATCATTTTCTCTGTTACAGCCATTTGCTCCTAGTAGTTAAATGATCATTTTCTCTGTTACAGCCATTTGCTCCTAGTAGTTAAATGATCATTTTCTCTGTTACAGCCATTTTCTCCCTAGTAGTTAAATGATCATTTTCTCTGTTACAGCCATTTGCTCCTAGTAGTTAAATGATCATTTTCTCTGTTACAGCCATTTGCTCCTAGTAGTTAAATGATCATTTTCTCTGTTACAGCCATTTGCTCCTAGTAGTTAAATGATCATTTTCTCTGTTACACCCATTTGCTCCCTAGTAGTTAAATGATCATTTTCTCTGTTACAGCCATTTGCTCCTAGTAGTTAAATGATCATTTTCTCTGTTACAGCCATTTGCTCCCTAGTAGTTAAATGATCATTTTCTCTGTTACAGCCATTTGCTCCTAGTAGTTAAATGATCATTTTCTCTGTTACAGCCATTTGCTCCTAGTAGTTAAATGATCATTTTCTCTGTTACAGCCATTTGCTCGCTAGTAGTTAAATGATCATTTTCTCTGTTACAGCCATTTGCTCCTAGTAGTTAAATGATCATTTTCTCTGTTACAGCCATTTGCTCCCTAGTAGTTAAATGATCATTTTCTCTGTTACAGCCATTTGCTCCTAGTAGTTAAATGATCATTTTCTCTGTCACAGCCATTTGCTCCCTAGTAGTTAAATGATCATTTTCTCTGTTACAGCCATTTGCTCCCTAGTAGTTAAATGATCATTTTCTCTGTTACAGCCATTTGCTCCCTAGTAGTTAAATGATCATTTTCTCTGTTACAGCCATTTGCTCCCTAGTAGTTAAATGATCATTTTCTCTGTTACAGCCATTTGCTCCTAGTAGTTAAATGATCATTTTCTCTGTTACAGCCATTTGCTCCCTAGTAGTTAAATGATCATTTTCTCTGTTACAGCCATTTGCTCCTAGTAGTTAAATGATCATTTTCTCTGTTACAGCCATTTGCTCCTAGTAGTTAAATGATCATTTTCTCTGTTACAGCCATTTGCTCCTAGTAGTTAAATGATCATTTTCTCTGTTACAGCCATTTGCTCCCTAGTAGTTAAATGATCATTTTCTCTGTTACAGCCATTTGCTCCTAGTAGTTAAATGATCATTTTCTCTGTTACAGCCATTTGCTCCTAGTATTTAAATGATCATTTTCTCTGTTACAGCCATTTGCTCCCTAGTAGTTAAATGATCATTTTCTCTGTTACAGCCATTTGCTCCCTAGTAGTTAAATGATCATTTTCTCTGTTACAGCCATTTGCTCACTAGTAGTTAAATGATCATTTCACTGTTACAGCCATTTGCTCCCTAGTAGTTAAATGATCATTTTCTCTGTTACAGCCATTTGCTGCCTAGTAGTTAAATGATCATTTTCTCTGTTACAGCCATTTGCTCCCTAGTAGTTAAATGATCATTTTCTCTGTTACAGCCATTTGCTCCCTAGTAGTTAAATGATCATTTTCTCTGTTACAGCCATTTGCTGCCTAGTAGATAAATGATCATTTTCTCTGTTACAGCCATTTGCTCCTAGTAGTTAAATGATCATTTTCTCTGTTACAGCCATTTGCTCCCTAGTAGTTAAATGATCATTTTCTCTGTTACAGCCATTTTCTCCCTAGTAGTTAAATGATCATTTTCTCTGTTATAGCCATTTGCTCCCTAGCAGTTAAATGATCATTTTCTCTGTTACAGCCATTTGCTCCCTAGTAGTTAAATGATCATTTTCTCTGTTACAGCCATTTGCTCCCTAGTAGTTAAATGATCATTTTCTCTGTTACAGCCATTTGCTCCATAGTAGTTAAATGATCATTTTCTCTGCTACAGCCATTTGCTCCCTAGTAGTTAAATGATCATTTTCTCTGTTACAGCCATTTGCTCACTAGTAGTTAAATGATCATTTTCTCTGTTACAGCCATTTGCTCACTAGTAGTTAAATGATCATTTTCTCTGTTAGAGCCATTTTCTCCCTAGTATTTAAATGATCATTTTCTCTGTTACAGCCATTTGTTCCCTAGTAGTTGAATAATCATTTTCTCTGTTACAGCCATTTGCTCCTAGTAGTTAAATGATCATTTTCTCTGTTACAGCCATTTGCTCCTAGTATTTAAATGATCATTTTCTCTGTTACAGCCATTTGCTCCCTAGTAGTTAAATGATCATTTTCTCTGTTACAGCCATTTGCTCCCTAGTAGTTAAATGATCATTTTCTCTGTTACAGCCATTTGCTCCCTAGTAGTTAAATGATCATTTTCTCTGTTACAGCCATTTGCTCCCTAGTAGTTAAATGATCATTTTCTCTGTTACAGCCATTTGCTCCCTAGTAGTTAAATGATCATTTTCTCTGTTACAGCCATTTGCTCCCTAGTAGTTAAATGATCATTTTCTCTGTTACAGCCATTTGCTCACTAGTAGTTAAATGATCATTTTCTCTGTTACAGCCATTTGCTCCCTAGTAGTTAAATGATCATTTTCTCTGTTACAGCCATTTGCTCCCTAGTAGTTAAATGATCATTTTCTCTGTTACAGCCATTTGCTCCTAGTAGTTAAATGATCATTTTCTCTGTTACAGCCATTTGCTCCCTAGTAGTTAAATGATCATTTTCTCTGTTACAGCCATTTGCTCCCTAGTATTTAAATGATCATTTTCTCTGTTACAGCCATTTGCTCCCTAGTAGTTAAATGATCATTTTCTCTGTTACAGCCATTTGCTCCCTAGTAGTTAAATGATCATTTTCTCTGTTACAGCCATTTGCTCGCTAGTAGTTAAATGATCATTTTCTCTGTTACAGCCATTTGCTCCCTAGTAGTTAAATGATCATTTTCTCTGTTACAGCCATTTGCTCCTAGTAGTTAAATGATCATTTCACTGTTACAGTCATTTGCTCCCTAGTAGTTAAATGATCATTTTCTCTGTTACAGCCATTTGCTGCCTAGTAGTCAAATGATCATTTTCTCTGTTACAGCCATTTGCTCCCTAGCAGTTAAATGATCATTTTCTCTGTTACAGCCATTTGCTCGCTAGTAGTTAAATGATCATTTTCTCTGTTACAGCCATGTGCTCCTAGTATTTAAATGATCATTTTCTTCGTTACAACCATTTGCTACCTAGTAGTTAAATGATCATTTTCTCTGTTACAGCCATGTGCTCCCTAGTAGTTAAATGATCATTTTCTCTGTCACAGCCATTTGCTCCCTAGTAGTTAAATGATCATTTTCTCTGTCACAGCCATTTGCTCCCTAGTAGTTAAATGATCATTTTCTCTGTTACAGCCATTTGCTCCTAGTAGTTAAATGATCATTTTCTCTGTTAAAGCCATTTGCTCCCTAGTATTTAAATGATCATTTTCTCTGTTATAGCCATTTGCTCCCTAGTAGTTAAATGATCATTTTCTCTGTTATAGCCATTTGCTCCCTAGTAGTTAAATGATCATTTTCTCTGTTACAGCCATTTGCTCCTAGTAGTTAAATGATCATTTTCTCTGTTACAGCCATTTGCTCCTAGTAGTTAAATGATCATTTTCTCTGTTACAGCCATTTGCTCCTAGTAGTTAAATGATCATTTTCTCTGTTACAGCCATTTGCTCCTAGTAGTTAAATGATCATTTTCTCTGTTACAGCCATTTGCTCCTAGTAGTTAAATGATCATTTTCTCTGTTACAGCCATTTGCTCCTAGTAGTTAAATGATCATTTTCTCTGTTACAGCCATTTGCTCCTAGTAGTTAAATGATCATTTTCTCTGTTACAGCCATTTGCTCCTAGTAGTTAAATGATCATTTTCTCTGTTACAGCCATTTGCTCCCTAGTAGTTAAATGATCATTTTCTCTGTTACAGCCATTTGCTCCCTAGTAGTTAAATGATCATTTTCTCTGTTACAGCCATTTGCTCCTAGTAGTTAAATGATCATTTTCTCTGTTACAGCCATTTGCTCCTAGTAGTTAAATGATCATTTTCTCTGTTACAGCCATTTGCTCCTAGTAGTTAAATGATCATTTTCTCTGTTACAGCCATTTGCTCCCTAGTAGTTAAATGATCATTTTCTCTGTTACAGCCATTTGCTCCTAGTAGTTAAATGATCATTTTCTCTGTTACAGCCATTTGCTCCTAGTAGTTAAATGATCATTTTCTCTGTTACAGCCATTTGCTCCTAGTAGTTAAATGATCATTTTCTCTGTTACAGCCATTTGCTCCTAGTAGTTAAATGATCATTTTCTCTGTTACAGCCATTTGCTCCTAGTAGTTAAATGATCATTTTCTCTGTTACAGCCATTTGCTCCTAGTAGTTAAATGATCATTTTCTCTGTTACAGCCATTTGCTCCTAGTAGTTAAATGATCATTTTCTCTGTTACAGCCATTTGCTCCTAGTAGTTAAATGATCATTTTCTCTGTTACAGCCATTTGCTCCTAGTAGTTAAATGATCATTTTCTCTGTTACAGCCATTTGCTCCTAGTAGTTAAATGATCATTTTCTCTGTTACAGCCATTTGCTCCTAGTAGTTAAATGATCATTTTCTCTGTTACAGCCATTTGCTCCTAGTAGTTAAATGATCATTTTCTCTGTTACAGCCATTTGCTCCTAGTAGTTAAATGATCATTTTCTCTGTTACAGCCATTTGCTCCTAGTAGTTAAATGATCATTTTCTCTGTTACAGCCATTTGCTCCTAGTAGTTAAATGATCATTTTCTCTGTTACAGCCATTTGCTCCTAGTAGTTAAATGATCATTTTCTCTGTTACAGCCATTTGCTCCCTAGTAGTTAAATGATCATTTTCTCTGTTACAGCCATTTGCTCCTAGTAGTTAAATGATCATTTTCTCTGTTACAGCCATTTGCTCCTAGTAGTTAAATGATCATTTTCTCTGTTACAGCCATTTGCTCCCTAGTAGTTAAATGATCATTTTCTCTGTTACAGCCATTTGCTCCTAGTAGTTAAATGATCATTTTCTCTGTTACAGCCATTTGCTCCTAGTAGTTAAATGATCATTTTCTCTGTTACAGCCATTTGCTCCTAGTAGTTAAATGATCATTTTCTCTGTTACAGCCATTTGCTCCTAGTAGTTAAATGATCATTTTCTCTGTTACAGCCATTTGCTCACTAGTAGTTAAATGATCATTTTCTCTGTTACAGCCATTTGCTCCTAGTAGTTAAATGATCATTTTCTCTGTTACAGCCATTTGCTCCTAGTAGTTAAATGATCATTTTCTCTGTTACAGCCATTTGCTCCTAGTAGTTAAATGATCATTTTCTCTGTTACAGCCATTTGCTCCTAGTAGTTAAATGATCATTTTCTCTGTTACAGCCATTTGCTCCTAGTAGTTAAATGATCATTTTCTCTGTTACAGCCATTTGCTCCTAGTAGTTAAATGATCATTTTCTCTGTTACAGCCATTTGCTCCTAGTAGTTAAATGATCATTTTCTCTGTTACAGCCATTTGCTCCCTAGTAGTTAAATGATCATTTTCTCTGTTACAGCCATTTGCTCCTAGTAGTTAAATGATCATTTTCTCTGTTACAGCCATTTGCTCCTAGTAGTTAAATGATCATTTTCTCTGTTACAGCCATTTGCTCACTAGTAGTTAAATGATCATTTTCTCTGTTACAGCCATTTGCTCCTAGTAGTTAAATGATCATTTTCTCTGTTACAGCCATTTGCTCCTAGTAGTTAAATGATCATTTTCTCTGTTACAGCCATTTGCTCCCTAGTAGTTAAATGATCATTTTCTCTGTTACAGCCATTTGCTCCTAGTAGTTAAATGATCATTTTCTCTGTTACAGCCATTTGCTCCTAGTAGTTAAATGATCATTTTCTCTGTTACAGCCATTTGCTCCTAGTAGTTAAATGATCATTTTCTCTGTTACAGCCATTTGCTCCCTAGTAGTTAAATGATCATTTTCTCTGTTACAGCCATTTGCTCCTAGTAGTTAAATGATCATTTTCTCTGTTACAGCCATTTGCTCCTAGTAGTTAAATGATCATTTTCTCTGTTACAGCCATTTGCTCCTAGTAGTTAAATGATCATTTTCTCTGTTACAGCCATTTGCTCCTAGTAGTTAAATGATCATTTTCTCTGTTACAGCCATTTGCTCCTAGTAGTTAAATGATCATTTTCTCTGTTACAGCCATTTGCTCCCTAGTAGTTAAATGATCATTTTCTCTGTTACAGCCATTTGCTCCTAGTAGTTAAATGATCATTTTCTCTGTTACAGCCATTTGCTCCTAGTAGTTAAATGATCATTTTCTCTGTTACAGCCATTTGCTCCTAGTAGTTAAATGATCATTTTCTCTGTTACAGCCATTTGCTCCTAGTAGTTAAATGATCATTTTCTCTGTTACAGCCATTTGCTCCTAGTAGTTAAATGATCATTTTCTCTGTTACAGCCATTTGCTCCTAGTATTTAAAAGATCATTTTCTCTGCTACAGCCATTTGCTCCCTAGTAGTTAAATGATCATTTTCTCTGTGACAGCCATTTGCTCACTAGTAGTTAAATGATCGTTTTCTCTGTTACAGCCATTTGTTCCCTAGTAGTTGAATAATCATTTTCTCTGTTACAGCCGTTTGCTCCCTAGCAGTTAAATGATCATTTTCTCTGTTACAGCCATGTGCTCCCTAGTATTTAAATGATCATTTTCTCTGTTACAGCCATTTGCTCCCTAGTAGTTAAATGATCATTTTCTCTGTTACAGCCATTTGCTCCCTAGTAGTTAAATGATCATTTTCTCTGTTACAGCCATGTGCTCCCTAGCAGTTAAATGATCATTTTCTCTGTTACAGCCATTTGCTCCCTAGTAGTTAAATGATCATTTTCTCTGTTACAGCCATGTGCTCCCTAGTAGTTAAATGATCATTTCACTGTTACAGCCATTTGCTCCCTAGTAGTTAAATGATCATTTTCTCTGTTACATCCATTTGCTCACTAGTAGTTAAATGATCATTTTCTCTGTTACAGCCATTTGCTCCCTAGTAGTTAAATGATCATTTTCTCTGTTACAGCCATTCGCTCCCTAGTAGTTAAATGATCATTTTCTCTGTTACAGCCATTTGCTCACTAGTAGTTAAATGATCATTTTCTCTGTTACAGCCATTTGCTCCCTAGTAGTTAAATGATAATTTTCTCTGTTACATCCATTTGCTCACTAGCAGTTAAATGATAATTTTCTCTGTTACATCCATTTGCTCACTAGCAGTTAAATGATAATTTTCTCTGTTATAGCCATTTGCTCCCTAGCAGTTAAATGATCATTTTCTCTGTTACAGCCATTTGCTCCTAGTAGTTAAATGATCATTTTCTCTGTTACAGCCATTTGCTCCTAGTAGTTAAATGATCATTTTCTCTGTTACAGCCATTTGCTCCTAGCAGTTAAATGATCATTTTCTCTGTTACAGCCATTTGCTCCCTAGTAGTTAAATGATAATTTTCTCTGTTACAGCCATTTGCTCACTAGTAGTTAAATGATCATTTTCTCTGTTACAGCCATTTGCTCCCTAGTAGTTAAATGATCATTTTCTCTGTTACAGCCATTTGCTCCCTAGTAGTTAAATGATCATTTTCTCTGTTACAGCCATTTGCTCACTAGTATTTAAATGATCATTTTCTCTGTTACAGCCATTTGCTCCTAGTAGTTAAATGATCATTTTCTCTGTTACAGCCATTTGCTCACTAGTAGTTAAATGATCATTTTCTCTGTTACAGCCATTTGCTCACTAGTATTTAAACGATCATTTTCTCTGTTACAGCCATTTGTTCCCTAGTATTTAAATGATCATTTTCTTTGTTACAACCATTTGCTCCCTAGTAGTTAAATGATCATTTTCTCTGTTACAGCCATTTGCTCCCTAGTAGTTAAATGATCATTTTCTCTGTTACAGCCATTTGCTCACTAGTAGTTAAATGATCATTTTCTCTGTTACAGCCATTTGCTCCCTAGTAGTTAAATGATCATTTTCTCTGTTACAGCCATTTGCTCCCTAGTAGT
Source organism: Protopterus annectens (assembly GCF_019279795.1). NCBI lineage: Eukaryota > Metazoa > Chordata > Ceratodontiformes > Protopteridae > Protopterus > Protopterus annectens. Next base: position 885,409,563 of record NC_056733.1, on the reverse strand, counting down.
TAAATGATCATTTTCTCTGTTACAGCCATTTGCTCCCTAGTAGTTAAATGATCATTTTCTCTGTTACAGCCATTTGCTCCCTAGTAGTTAAATGATCATTTTCTCTGTTACAGCCATTTGCTCCCTAGTAGTTAAATGATCATTTTCTCTGTTACAGCCATTTGCTCCCTAGTAGTTAAATGATCATTTTCTCTGTTACAGCCATTTGCTCCCTAGTAGTTAAATGATCATTTTCTCTGTTACAGCCATTTGCTCCCTAGTAGTTAAATGATCATTTTCTCTGTTACAGCCATTTGCTGCCTAGTAGATAAATGATCATTTTCTCTGTTACAGCCATTTGCTCCCTAGTAGTTAAATGATCATTTTCTCTGTTACAGCCATTTGCTCCCTAGTAGTTAAATGATCATTTTCTCTGTTACAGCCATTTGCTCGCTAGTAGTTAAATGATCATTTTCTCTGTTACAGCCATGTGCTCCCTAGTAGTTAAATGATGATTTTCTCTGTTACAGCCATTTGCTCCTAGTAGTTAAATGATCATTTTCTCTGTTACAGCCATTTGCTCCTAGTAGTTAAATGATCATTTTCTCTGTTACAGCCATTTGCTCCTAGTAGTTAAATGATCATTTTCTCTGTTACAGCCATTTGCTCCTAGTAGTTAAATGATCATTTTCTCTGTTACAGCCATTTGCTCCTAGTAGTTAAATGATCATTTTCTCTGTTACAGCCATTTGCTCCTAGTAGTTAAATGATCATTTTCTCTGTTACAGCCATTTGCTCCTAGTAGTTAAATGATCATTTTCTCTGTTACAGCCATTTGCTCCTAGTAGTTAAATGATCATTTTCTCTGTTACAGCCATTTGCTCCTAGTAGTTAAATGATCATTTTCTCTGTTACAGCCATTTGCTCCTAGTAGTTAAATGATCATTTTCTCTGTTACAGCCATTTGCTCCTAGTAGTTAAATGATCATTTTCTCTGTTACAGCCATTTGCTCCTAGTAGTTAAATGATCATTTTCTCTGTTACAGCCATTTGCTCCTAGTAGTTAAATGATCATTTTCTCTGTTACAGCCATTTGCTCCTAGTAGTTAAATGATCATTTTCTCTGTTACAGCCATTTGCTCCTAGTAGTTAAATGATCATTTTCTCTGTTACAGCCATTTGCTCCTAGTAGTTAAATGATCATTTTCTCTGTTACAGCCATTTGCTCCTAGTAGTTAAATGATCATTTTCTCTGTTACAGCCATTTGCTCCTAGTAGTTAAATGATCATTTTCTCTGTTACAGCCATTTGCTCCTAGTAGTTAAATGATCATTTTCTCTGTTACAGCCATTTGCTCCTAGTAGTTAAATGATCATTTTCTCTGTTACAGCCATTTGCTCCTAGTAGTTAAATGATCATTTTCTCTGTTACAGCCATTTGCTCCTAGTAGTTAAATGATCATTTTCTCTGTTACAGCCATTTGCTCCTAGTAGTTAAATGATCATTTTCTCTGTTGCAGCCATTTGCTCCCTAGTAGTTAAATGATCATTTTCTCTGTTACAGCCATTTGCTCCCTAGTAGTTAAATGATCATTTTCTCTGTTACAGCCATTTACTCCCTAGTAGTTAAATGATCATTTTCTCTGTTACAGCCATTTGCTCCTAGTAGTTAAATGATCATTTTCTCTGTTACAGCCATTTGCTACCTAGTAGTTAAATGATCATTTTCTCTGTTACAGCCATTTGCTCCCTAGTAGTTAAATGATCATTTTCTCTGTTACAGCCATTTGCTCCCTAGTAGTTAAATGATCATTTTCTCTGTTACAGCCATTTGCTCCCTAGTAGTTAAATGATCATTTTCTCTGTTACAGCCATTTGCTCCTAGTAGTTAAATGATCATTTTCTCTGTGACAGCCTTTTGCTCACTAGTAGTTAAATGATTATTTTCTCTGTTACAGCCATTTGCTCGCTAGTAGTTAAATGATCATTTTCTCTGTTACAGCCATTTGCTCCCTAGTAGTTAAATGATCATTTTCTCTGTTACAGCCATTTGCTCCCTAGTAGTTAAAAGATCATTTTCTCTGTTACAGCCATTTGCTCACTAGTAGTTAAATGATCACTTTCTCTGTTACATCCATTTGCTCACTAGTAGTTAAATGATCATTTTCTCTGTTACAGCCATTTGCTCCCTAGTAGTTAAATGATCATTTTCTCTGTTACAGCCATTTGCTCACTAGTAGTTAAATGATCATTTTCTCTGTTACAGCCATTTGTTCCCTAGTAGTTAAATGATCATTTTCTCTGTTACAGCCATTTGCTCCCTAGTAGTTAAATGATCATTTTCTCTGTTACAGCCATTTGCTCCCTAGTAGTTAAATGATCATTTTCTCTGTTACATCCATTTGCTCACTAGTAGTTAAATGATCATTTTCTCTGTTACAGCTATGTGCCCCCTAGTAGTTAAATGATCATTTTCTCTTTTACAGCTATGTGCCCCCTAGTAGTTAAATGATCATTTTCTCTGTTACATCCATTTGCTCACTAGTAGTTAAATGATCATTTTCTCTGTTACAGCCATTTGCTCCCTAGTAGTTAAATGATCATTTTCTCTGTTACAGCCATTTGCTCCCTAGTAGTTAAATGATCATTTTCTCTGTTACAGCCATTTGCTCACTAGTATTTAAACGATCATTTTCTCTGTTACAGCCATTTGCTCACTAGTAGTTAAATGATCATTTTCTCTGTTACAGCCATTTGCTCCCTAGTAGTTAAATGATCATTTTCTCTGTTACAGCTATGTGCTCCCTAGTAGTTAAATGATCATTTTCTCTGTTACAGCCATTTGCTCCCTAGTAGTTAAATGATCATTTTCTCTGTTACAGCCATTTGCTCCCTAGTAGTTAAATGATCATTTTCTCTGTTACAGCCATTTGCTCCGTAGTAGTTAAATGATCATTTTCTCTGTTACAGCCATGTGCTCCCTAGTAGTTAAATAATCATTTTCTCTGTTACAGCCATTTGCTCCGTAGTAGTTAAATGATCATTTTCTCTGTTACAGCCATTTGCTCCCTAGTAGTTAAATGATCATTTTCTCTGTTACAGCCATTTGCTCCCTAGTAGTTAAATGATCATTTTCTCTGTTACAGCCATTTGCTCCCTAGTAGTTAAATAATCATTTTCTCTGTTACAGCCATTTGCTCCCTAGTAGTTAAATGATCATTTTCTCTGTTACAGCCATTTGCTCGCTAGTAGTTAAATGATCATTTTCTCTGTTACAGCCATGTGCTCCCTAGTATTTAAAAGATCATTTTCTCTGCTACAGCCATTTGCTCCCTAGTAGTTAAATGATCATTTTCTCTGTTACAGCCATGTGCTCCCTAGTAGTTAAATGATCATTTTCTCTGTTACAGCCATTTGCTCCCTAGTAGTTAAATGATCATTTTCTCTGTTACAGCCATTTGCTCCCTAGTAGTTAAATGATCATTTTCTCTGTTACAGCCATTTGCTCCCTCGTAGTTAAATGATCATTTTCTCTGTTACAGCCATTTGCTCCCTAGTAGTTAAATGATCATTTTCTCTTTTACAAACATTTGCTCCTTAGTAGTTAAATGATCTCTGTTACAGCCATGTGCTCCCTAGTAGTTAAATGATCATTTTCTCTGTTACAGCCATTTGCTCCCTAGTAGTTAAAAGATCATTTTCTCTGTTACAGCCATTTGTTCCCTAGTAGTTAAATGATCATTTTCTCTGTTACAGCCATATGCTCCCTAGTAATTCTGACACAGTACACAGTAGGGAAGTTTGATAATCTGTCACTGCATTACACATTACACATGAAACATGTTCCCAGTTACTGAAGCCTCTAGCATTTATTTGTCTGAGGAAAATGTATTTTAAGTCTGCTTTGAGAATAAAAATACCCATGCAAATACTTCCAAGCAAAAGTCTTAAACCATCTAGCCTTTCTGCATATTGGGAGCTATACATAAGTCATTCTATTGTTCCTTTGTACACTGCTTTCCAGTCTTTCTTTGCAATCTCTTCTAACCTCCTCTGATTCTTATAGTTATCATGCAATATTTTATGTGCCCTACTAATTATCCCCTTTTTACATTAGCTTCTGTTCTAGACTCAACTAAAAACTCTACAAGCGCTGGTCTTTCGCTAAGGACTATCCTATTCCTCTCTCTTTTCCTATAGCTGATATCAATCCCTGGTAGGGAAAGCAATCTCTAACCTGTAGTCCAAACTTCATCTTGGCCTCATCTTCTCTATTATCTTTCCCTCTCTAGTTATTTGTTCCCAATACCTTGGTTACTTTGCTAGTTTCCTCCAGTAAATTCCAGCCCCCTACTGATTATATTTCTGTACCCCTACTTACAGTCAGCCCTACTGGTAAAATCTTTTTTCCATTCCTGTGTTGACATAGTTCTCAGAACACTTTCCGCAACTTTATAAATATAATATTATAGCAATAACCCACGCCTGGGTGTGGGTAATGTTGGATTTACCCACGGTTGGTGTGATTTGGTCACGAGGGCGAAGCCCGAGTGGCCAAAGACAACAGTGGGTAAATCCAGTATTACCCACACTCAGAAGTGCGTTATTGCTATTATACAATGACATTATTTAAGAAAAAAATAATTACTTTTCTTAAATAATGGCACTGTATAATGCCTCCTTGCTGCCCTTCTGCAGCTGTCTGGTATTCTACGACAGCTCTGATGTACTGCGCATGCGTATGCTTACGCAGTACATCAGAGCTGTGGGCGGAAGCAATGGAGAAAGCAAGATTTGCGTTGCTTTTTACAAAGTGTCTCGCTATGTTAAAGGAGTTTAACATAGCGAGACAGCTTTAAAAAAAGCAACAGAAAATCTCCGTTGCTTTTTTTAAAGCTGTCTCACTATGTTAAACCCATTTAACATAGCGACACACCTTTAAAAAAAGCAATGGAGATAGGAAGATCTTCGTTACTTTTTTTAAAGCTGTCTCGCTATGTTAAACTCGTTTAACATAGCGAGACAGTGTGTGAAAAGCAACGGAGATCCTGCATTCTCCGTTGCTGTAAAAAAAAAAGTTATAATAATGGAAAAAGTCCAGGCGACCAATCAGCGTGCATGTTTTGGAATATTAATGGGGGTCGTTGTATAATCACATATATTCCATGTAACCATATTCTGTATGGTTGTTATTATGCTTAAGGATCTGCATCCAAAATCCTCTGCTCTCCTTATTTCTTAAACTCTCCCCCTTTCATCATCATCCCTTTGCACTTTGATTTATTACGTTCTGCTTGTATGCATAGGAGCCTTAACTGTGTAGCTCTAAAAATCCCTTCAAATCAGGTAATCCTAAACCACATTTTACTATGGGGAGGATCAACTTATTCCACTTAACTCTCATCTACTTCCCCTCCCAAATGAACTCCTTCACCTCTTTATTAATTGCTCTCCACATCTTCTCCACTGGTTGATAAAAACATGTATTAGCTGTATATAAAGCTAAAGGGACTGAAAACATTTTCATTGTTTATATCTTACTATCCATATCCATAAAAAAGCTTTCAGTTTCTCACTTTCTCTGTTACGTTTTGGTTAGTCTCTTCCCACATATCCTTCGCTCCCATAAAAGAATAATTTTAATCCATACTCCTAAATACTTCTTATCGTGTCCCCATAAATATGGGCATGGCTGAACCAGTTCATGTGGGGGTACATAATTTATTGCTACAGCCTTTCTTTATTTTCATTAATTTTATCTCAGAAAGACTTGAAACCATCTCAAAATGTTCCACAACAATGAAATGTCCTTTTATGGATTTTTATCAAATGCAAAATAAAATCATCTTCAAATAAAGCCAACTTTTCTTGTTATATAACTGAATTTCTGAGTCTTGATTTTCTTTGCCAATGGCTCTAAACATAAAGCAAAAGAGGAAAAAATGACACTCCTCCTTGGTTCCTCTGTTCAAACAGGGCTTATCAGAAAGGAACCTTTCCAGAAATCTTCTGACTATTGATCATTCTAGATGAGACAGCAATTACTAAAATGAAAAGGCTTGATGCTTATAAGACAGAAGTGGTTGAAGAGAAAATGGAATATATTTAGGGCGTGAAAAGAAATGGTGTTATGGGGAGCAGTCCTAATTATACTACTAAATGGATGCCTTGCCTGCAAGGTTTAGATAGGCTGAACTAAAATCATTTACAAATATTTATTAGTGTTACTCTGACATGCATCTGTTATTTATACAGCTAGCAGTAGAGAGACAGCTTTCAGTACTGGAGGTGAAAACTTGCAGATATTTTGATGATATGAATATAAATATTTTAAACATCTTTAGTAAGCCTAATATTAAAAAGTGGTGCAGATGCACATACAGTAATAGAAGAAAAAAAATCACACTAACATTTATTTTATTTGTGTAGGTTCAAGGGTAACTACTAATCAAAATAACCTAATTTGGTTATAGAATGGTCTTCCCATCCCATAGTCAAGAAAAAGAAGTTATGTCCTTACCATAACGTTCCATGTGGAGTGTTCATCTCGCCTTGGTTATTACACATGGGTTCGGAGCCGATCCTCGGCTCCGTGCCGGCCGACTGCAAGCTCTGCATCGAGAAGAAGCTCGAGGACATCTAATACCCACAATCCCCCTCTGCCTTTACCTCAGATCTAGTTTGCAAGCAAACCAGACATAAAGCACGCACACATGCCAACTATATACATAAAAGTACATATATACAAACATACCAAGAGTATGATAGTAACAGTAATACTGCAACAGCAGAAGGAGAATACTCCAGACCAGGCACCAAATCGAACGTTCTTCCTAAGGGTGGGAAGGGTGGGAGTGTAATAACCAAGGCGAGATGAACACTCCACATGGAACGTTATGGTAAGGACATAACTTCTTTATGTGAGAGTGTTCAATCTCGCCTTTGTTCTTACACATGGGTAGCATCCCTAGCTCCATGATCCTGAGGAACTCAAGGGAGAACGTTCTTGAGCACAGTGGAACCAAAGGTTGCTCTATCCCTAGAAACCCTGTCCACTTTGTAATGAGAGATAAATGTATGTGGTTTAGCCCAAGTAGCAGCCACACAAATAGTGTCTAAAGGTAAGCGAGCTGCGTGAGCCAAAGATGTAGACACTGATCTGGTAGAATGTCCTCTGGGTTTTGCTGATAATGTTTGGTCAGAGGCTTCATAAACATATATAATACAGTCAGTTAGCCATTTAGAAAGAGTTCGTTTCGTAACTGCAAGACCCTTTCTGCTGTCAGCAAAAGCTACAAATAGTTGATCAGATTTCCTGTGATCTTTTGTTCTATCCAAATAAAATCTGAGTTGTCTATGGACGTCCAGTTTGTGCAACATATACTCCAATTTATTAGAGTGGTTTTAAAGAAGGTGGGTAATTCAATGGACTGATTAATATTACTAGAAGAACAAACTTTGGGAAGAAAGGATGGATTAGTGCGTAGGGATACTCTGTCAGAATGAAATATTAAATAAGGATGTTTGACCGAAAGGGCCTGAAGCTCAGACACTCGTCTAGCAGATGTAATGGCCACTAGAAATAATGTTTTCCATGACAAAAATTTCAATGTGCAACTTGAAGCTGGTTCAAAGGGTGGCAACATCAATTTAGAGAGCAACAAGTTTAAATTCCACGGTGATGTCGGACTTCTGACTGGTGGTCTGATATGAAAAGAACCTTTTAAAAAGGCTTTACAAAGTCTGTGAGCCATAATAGGCACCACATTCTTCTACATGATAGTTAGAAATGGCAGCTAACTGTACTCTTAAAGTAGCCGAGGAAGCTCCTTCATGAAATAATTCAGTCAAGAACTCTAAAACCTTGTTTAACGGAGCTGTAACAGGGTCCAAATGATGTGACTCCAGAAGACAAAACGTTTCCACTTACTGGTGTAAGTCTTTGTAGTGGAAACTTTATGAGAAGCTACTAAAATATCTTGAACTGCCGATGTAAGGGGAACTGACCTGGCTAAAAAGGGAAGCGGAGCAGCCAAGCTGCTAGATGGAGAGATTCTAGAGATGGGTGAGCAACTCCTGACGAGTGAGTCAGTAGATCTAGCTCTGGGTCCAGCATCCAAGGTCCCCGAATGCGGTGATGCAATAGAAAGGGGAACCAAATTTGACGAGGCCAGAATGGGGCAATGAGAATAATAGTCCTCTGAAGGTTGTTGGCTTTCTGTAGAAACTTTGCAATCAGGGGAAATGGAGGAAAAGCATATAGGAGACCCGGGGGCCAATCGTGCACCAGCGCGTCCCTGGGGACTTCCCCTGGAGGGGGTAATAGGGCAAAGTAGCTCCTGCATTTGGCGTTCATTGGAGGCATAAACAGATCGCAGGTAGGCTGGCCCCATTTGCGAAAAATCCTTCTGACTGTTTGAGGGACCACTCGTGAGGCAATAGTATTGCCCTGCTCAGCCTGTCGGCTATGGCGTTGGATGACCCGGGATGTGCGTTGCGATCAGAAAGCGACCGGTGGACTCTGCCCATTGCCAAATTCTCATGGCCTCTCTGCATAGTTGGTAAGACCTGGTTCCCCTTGCTTGTTTATGTACCAGACTACGGACATGTTGTCTGTCTGAACTGCAATGGTCCCTGGAGGAAGAAGGGGAGCAAAGTGTTGCAACGCCAAAAACACTGCCCTCAACTCCAGAACATTGATGTGCAGATTGTACTCCAGATTGGTCCATTCGCCTTGGACTGTCTGTCCCTGAAAGATGCCCCCCCACCCTATCAGGGAAGCGTCCGTGGTTATCGTCGCTGACGGTGCGGGTAGCACAAATGGTCTTCCGCTGGATAGGTTGCAAGTCTGTAACCACCACATTAGGTGTGATTTGCATGTTTTCGTTATCAATATTTCGTGAGTCAGTGGAAGTTGTTGGAATGACCATTGTGCAAACAGAAGCCATTGTAGCACTCTCATGTGCAGTCTTCCCAATGGTATCGCAATGAGGAAGCTGCCATGAGACCCAAAACTTTCAGCACAATTTTTGCTGGGGACATTCTGGGCGACAGTAGAAGAGAAAAGTTAAATTGAAGCGATACTATTCTATCTGTAGGAAGTTTTAGAACAAACTGACGCGTATCAAATAGCGCTCGTATGAAAAAGATATGCTGTGATGGCTGTAGCAACGATTTTTGAAATTTACTGAAATGCCAAGGTGTGTACAAAGTTGTAGGGTGTAATCCCTGGCTTGTATCAGTTGACGCCTGGTGGTGGCAGACAGGAGCCAGTCGTCCAGATACGGAAACACCTGGAATCCTAGGCGCCTCAGATGAGGCGTTACCACTGCCATGCATTTGGTGAAGACCCTGGGGCTGTGGTCAGACCAAAGGGCAGGGCTCGAAACTGATAGTGACTGGCTCCCAGCCGGCGCAAATGATCCCTGGGCGCCCTGGCCATTTTGATGTGGTAGTATGCGTCCTTCAGATCTATTGAGCACATCCAGTCGTCCTTCTGTAAGAATGGAAGGATCGATTGAAGCGTGACCATTCGGAACTTTTCCTTCTTGACAAAGGTGTTGAGATGGCTTAGGTCCAGAATCGGCCTCCAGTCCCCTGTTTTCTTTGGAACTAAAAGAACCTTGAGTAAGTTCGAATCCTATTTGGTCGCTGGGACTGGTTGGATGACTCTTTTTTCTAGCAGCTTTGAAATTTCTGTAGCTGCTGGCTCTCGCAGATGGGGTGGTACATCTGGGAGTTTTCTTTTTGGAATGGGGGTGGATAGAAATGGGATTTTGTAACCTCTGGTAACAACGCTTTTTACCCAATTGTCTGAAGAAAGGTCTTGCCAGGCCTGAGGGTATAAAGCTAAGCGACCCCCGACTGCCTCCAGAGCAGGACAGTCGGGCCTCCTCTCAGGAGTGCTGAAAAGGTTTGCCAGGGAGGTTATCCCTGTCACCTTGGTTTTGCGGACCCCCTCTGCCGCCAGGCGGCGTCTTCCACCTCTGCCCCCTCTGCCTCTAGAGGGGCATCACCCTGTGTGTTTGGGAAAGATCCTTGGGGTTTTCAAACCACATTTTCCCACCACGTTGCCCTTTGGGGTACGGTCTGGAAGGGGTGGAAAAGCGGACTCCGACAGCAGACAGAGTCTTTCCCTCCTGTTCACACCGGGTAAGGGTCTCCTTTACTTTAGGGCCAAAAGTGTGGCTCCATCAAATGGGGCGTTAGTAAAGGAAGACTTGAAGGCTTCCGAACGAACATAAGTGCAGCCAGGATTGCCTACGAAGAGCAATCGCTGAAGCCGCTGCCCTACTCGATCCTTCGGCTGCATAGGATATCAGCCTCATGGACGAGTTTACAATGGACGTAAGGGTGTTGAGATGCGCTGTAACTTTCTCTGAGACAGCGGCATCTGTAGTACCCTGGAGGGTATCTCCCAACTCTTTGACTAGATCCCTCTGTAAGCGTGTAAAATGAGTCAAATAGTTCAGGGAGCATAGAAAGCCGCTGAACTGAAAATGCGCTTCCGTATCTGTCCATGGTCCTAGAGTCTTTGTTAGGCGGATGGACAGATGAGGAAGACTCCGACATCTCCTTTTTCGTGGCGCTGCCACCACCATGGCGTCTACTGGAACTCCTTTGGTGAGGTAAGCTTTGTCCTGTGGTGCCGTGATGTACTTATTTGGCTTCCTAGGGACTGGTTCCACCGTGTCAGGAGTCTCCCACCCTTCGAGCAATTAATTCCATTAACTCATCAAAGGCGGAGTGACCCAGGAGGAGGAAGGGCGGGCACCAAATGCCTTCAGCAAAACTGACTCATCCTCAGAAGGGGAGGGCTTGCCAGTCACCTCTCTGTTTTAGGATCTCCAAGATGTCAGAAAAGAGACATCCTCTGAAGGTGACTTAGGGGACCCTTCTGACTCATCTAAGTCAGTATCAGATGTCAAGGATTCTTGTGGAGAATCCAAGTGTCTCCTCTTACACAGTCTTTTCCTAGGGACTTCTTAGTGGGAGCATCCGAAGAAGCCTCCGAGGAAGAGGGGCACCCTCCAGGGGTGGCTGAGACACTGGTGCCCGACGCTTGGGCGTGGCCGTGGGTGCAGAGGAGGATAACGGTCCTTTGTGGGAGGAGAAGCTGTACCTGCTGATGTGGTTGTCTGGGTAGACAACACCTTCCTCATGAGGTCGAAGGCCCCGGGTCCCGAGTCGATGTATCTCCCGGTTCGAAGAAATGGGAAGAATCCCGAAACAGGAGCCGAAGGCACCGACCCGAGGACGGAACCGAGTCGATCCGTGCCGAGGCCCCGAGAGGGAGCGTCGGAACCGAAACATCGGTCCGACTCTCGGTCCCGGAACCAAGGGCGGATCTTCAGCCCCGAGACTCCAGTACCGGATCGGATGGAGTCGAGGTGAACGGTGCCGACCGAGAAAAAGACGGTTCTGGCACCGAGGGCTCCACAATCATCAGTTCAGCTTCTTCCGGCTCCGAAGACTGGACAGGTCTCGGAGGAGGAACAGATGGAGATAGTGGCAGGCCTTCAAGTCTCGACATCAACTGAGAGGAGACCGAGATAAGCTTGGATAGGGCCATATGCTCCATCAGTTTCTGCACCACACGGTCCACATCGGTGTCGGAAAGGGGCCTAGAAGAACGAGTCGAAGGGATCGAAGGCGGAGGCGGCCTCAGCAGAGTCGGTGGAGGGAGCTCCGTCACGGTTCCAAGACTCGAGGCTCAGAAACTGCCAACCGTTGAACACTCGGCCCGAAGTCTGTGGAACCGGTGATCTAACTAGACCGAAGAGCTCGGAGCCGATGACTTTGGCTCCGGCGCCTTCCCCTTCAAGACTTGGATGCCTGGTCTGAAGCATCCAGAGCCTCCTGGAAAGAGGGTTTCAACAATCCTCTATCCATCAGTTTCCTCGCCTATCTGTCATGACCCTCCCACTAAAAGAGTGACAAATAGAGCAGTCCTCTTGTAAGTGGAGAGGGCCAAGACAGTAGACACAGGAACTGTGGTTGTCTGTGACCGACATCTTTTGGCCACACTGACAACGTTTGAAGCCAGATTTTATTTTCTCAGACATAATGACAAGAGAAAGAGACAGTCCAGTCCAGTAATAGTAAATTCCAGTAACAATGTCAAATCCGGTAATTGAAAGTCCGATTGTCAATTGCTTAAGAAAGCAAGACTACAACAAATTTTTAGTCAAAAAGTGATCCAAGTAGGGGTGGTAGGCCCCGAAAAACTCTATACCCGTTAGTTAAACTAAGTTAATCTAATCTAAGGTACCGAGAATTCTAATCCACTCACACACCGTACTCTAACTTTAATTGACTAGATTTTAAAGAAGTTTTTGAAAATTTAAACAGAATAGATAAAATCTTATCTGTAAAAAGCCTCGAGCTACCCTCCAGCGATGCGTATGCAGCAGCGGCAAACTAGATCTGGGGTAAAGGCAGAGGGGAATTGTGGGTATTAGATGTCCTCGAGCTTCTTCTCGATGCAGAGCTTGCAGTCGGCCGGCACGGAGCCGAGGATCGGCTCCGAACCCATGTGTAAGAACAAAGGCGAGATTGAACACTCTCACATTTATATATTAACCCTAATGAAAATAATTAGGGTCATACCACAGATAATTTGAGGGAACACATGCCTGGAATAATGCATTTAGGAGCTGCCCCCATTCGTTAGTAGCACAAGAGGCAGTCCTGGTGTAGATTCCGTTTCCCATCCATGGATTTTAGTTGTATTGTGTTTTAATATACACAGGGATGAACTTTTTTTTGTGTGGATATGTGGATGGGGAGTTTGTTCCACAGTAGCGGTATACTCTGCAAGACATACCTGTCCCTCCAAACCATATATGGAGAGTTGTATACTTATGCAGTATAAGTTTTAACAATTTTCATTCACTTCAACATTACATAAATTGCTAAATTCCAACTTTCCCTTAAATTTCATTCCTCCTCCTGAACATTATTGTGAGTGCACTGTTTACATATATTTCACTTATTTCTATGCAATTTGCTCCTTCTCTTTTCTAAAGATCCTGCTTCCACTTCTTTTACCTCCTTTACAACATTCAGCATTCCAGTTACAGTTGGTTTAGATTTTCATTCACATTTACAGTTGCTTTTTCTGTAGCCAACAGCATTAAACTTACTAAGGCTTTACTATGTCTGGGAATTCTGATCCTATGACCCAACAAGGAAGAGTCATTTCCTAAGGTGCAACCATTTGCTCTCACAATATTTATGACAAAGTATTCTGCACGGAATTTTAAATATCTGCCAGCTTACTGCATTCCCCCCTCCCCAAAACAATGTCCCCAATTACCACTCTCTTACCCTTCACACTTCCAGCAACTGCTATCTGCCTGAGGAAAAATTCCCTAAGGTCTGCTTGGGGAATAAAAAATGCCTATGCAAACACAGCCCAACAAAAACTCCTAAACATTTTGGCCTCTTTTGCATGCGTGGGAGTTGTACATATGTCCTTCCATCGTTCTCTTGTATACTGCCTTGCCATTCTCTCCCTTCCCGATTTTTTCTAATCTCCTCTGATTGATACTCAAAGTTATCATGCAATTTTTTTATATGCCCTACTAATTATCCATTTTTTAATAGCAGCATGTATTCTATACACAAGTGAAAACAATATCGGAGCTGGTCTTTCATTTAACAATCTCCTGTTCCTTTCTCCTTGCCTATATTCTGTTGTCAATCCATGATACGGAAGGTAGACTCTAACCTGCAGTCCAAACTTCTGCTTAGCCTCACCCAACTCTATTACCTTGTCCTCTCTAGTTATTTCCTCCCAAAACTGTTATTCCTTTGTGAATTTTCTCCAGTAAATGCCATCTCCCTCTTGCCTACGTTCTATTCCCCTACTTACAGTTATCTATACTAATAAAGTCTCCTTTCTCCAATCCCATTTTAACTTCGTTTTTAGAGTACTTTCTGCTACTTTACAAATGTATTATTCTACATGGTTGTTGTTACCCTCCTAAAGGACCTGCATCCAAAATTCTACTCTCTCCTTACTTTTCAATCCCCCCCTTCACTATCATTATTTTATACTTTTTATTAAAACCTTCTGCTTGTGTTATGTATATGGACCTTAGCTGAGTAGCTCAAAAAGATCTGACTATAAATAACCTACTTCGTGATTCTAAGGGATAAAGTAAATGCGGGTTACATTTCTGTACTGCACCATACTGTACAAGCGTACTACAATATGTTTCACCAATTGTGGATGCTTACACTGAGTCCATGGTAGAGGCAACAGCTCTTTAACTTTTTTTTTTTTTGCTAGATCCAGCGGATTAGAGAACTGCAAAACTGTTAAGTGAATCCATGCTCCTGTTGAGGCAGAAGGCTGTTTGCTGGTAAGTGTGGATGGAAGGAGTCTATCAGAAGGTAAGTTGTCAGTTTAGTGTTCACAACCAATACATTCATCTTTCCTACAGTCCATACGGTAAATGCACAAGCACTACACTTTAGTTTCCCACAGTAACAAAGTGCCCTTTCACTAAAATGTTACTACCATAAATAAAATACAGGAAAATTGTAACAAAGTATACAAAACCACAAATCACTTACATTTTTCCTAAACAGGTAAAGTTCTTCAAGTTACAGCTATAAAATACACAAGAATCACATTTTTTCACAAAAAGTAACTCAGACAACTTTAATAAGCCTGATAGCAACAACAGCTTGTTTAATTAAATGTTTCCATTAGTCAGTAAATTACAGTAAAAAGTCGGTATGATTAAATAAAACAGGACAAGTGCCTATTTCTGTCGCAAATAATAAAAAATATATATGTGTGTGTGTGTGTGTGTGTGTATATATATATATATATATATATATATATATATATATATATATATATATGGGTCGACTTTGTTTTATTGAAGTTTTAAAACTTCGAAACCCATATGGCCGAGACCATATGATCGAAGTCTTGAAACTTCGAAACGACAATAAAAATGCTAAAAGTACACAAAAAAGGTTACCTTTACATTTTTGCAGGGGAAGCAAGTCCCTGCACCCTCTGCACCCCCTGCTGATTAAATATACCAACTCTGAGATTACATTACAGTGAGGAAAATGGTAAATCTCCTGTTCCGTACTGCACAGTGATCGCAATTCAAAAGTGTTCGAAGTTTCAAAATTTCAATCATATGGTCTCGGCCATATGGGGTTCAAAGTTTTGAAACTGTGATAAAACAAAGTAAACCCATATATGTACACACACACACACACACACACACACTCAAGCTCTTTCTCTCTGTATCATCCCTCTGTCTCTCTCTATATAAATAAAATTAATCTACACAAAGGAAATTCCTGTAATACACCACATCTGAACATTCTTTCTGAAAATTTCTATTAATGAAAAATCCTACACATGCCAGGGCTACAATTCTCACACAGAAAGATTTTGATTTTAGCATTTTACGTGGAATTGCTCTATTTATTTTGTTCGTTAATCAGGTTAGACAAATTACGGCTTATCACTGCCTCATTAAGCAGCCTGCTCAGAATTTCACAATATGCTTGCTCTGACTGAGGACTACAGGTCTTTAACAGCTTGTAATCCTAACCCTTTGTGTTATACTGTAAGATTGCCAGGTTTCCTGTTAAAGGAATGGATTCAAATGACTGTTATAATTGTGGCTTGGGTGGATGACCGAAATGTTACGTCAGCAGATGATTTCCACCTGAATTTGGCTAACATAAAATAACTCATCAAATGGGTGTCATATTCCCAGACCCACACAGGCTCCCTTTCATATGTCTATGCTCCCAGCTGCAATGGACAGAAAGTAATTAATATCTTGGACAGAAGGGCTAGAAATCTAGTTAACTAAAAAGACTTGGTGCTAATCGCATTTGGACATCTCATTAGGCAAATTATCCAGTATGCCTCTGTTCTGGACATGCCCCAGAGTTTGCATAGGGACTTACAAATTGGGTAAACCTACCCTACAGAAAATTATTCACCAGATAAGTAGACAACATGTTCCTGCAATGCAGTAGTCATGTACAGAGGTTCACACCGTCCAGTCAATATGCTGCATACCAGATTCTACTCTGGTCAGCGAAAGGTCCACTTCCCCTGCATACCAGATTCTACTCTGGTCAGCGAAAGGTCCACTTCCCTGCACATAAGCATGGACAGAGCAAGCATGATAAAAGATGATTCTAAAAAGGCAGATGAATTTTAAAAGATTGGCATTACAGTGGTAGAAAGATAACAAATATCTTGCCGTAGAAAAAGGCAACAGTGAAACAGGAAAGAAGCACTTGTCTGGTCAACAAGGCTTATTTACCTCAATCCCCCAAATTTATTGACTGCCCCTAATGACTTAACTTGGCTTTCTACCTCTTACTAACTGATTTCATAATGGCACCATTACTGAATCCAGACAATCATTCAATGGAAAGCTATGTATGCTGTGCAGCACAGGATGGAGTCAAAAACAGGAGTCCAGTACTGATGAATACAAAGACCATGAATGAAACCACCAGCAATGAAAAAAAGTTTCATCAAGACCTTATGATACCTACATATACAGTCATGGAATCTAATATACAAATGCTGGAACACAGCAATGAACACAGTCTGCCTCTGACAAGGACGCTGCAGCAGTGTTTTTCTTTTTCTTCAGACAACAGTTTCGTCCATCAACAAAAGCATCATTCTCTCAAACTCTATCACCACTTAGTTTGGTGATGATTTATAAATGAAACAGCTTCTACACAGTTCCACCAACACCCTCCTACCCAGACAGTCCTAAAAGTGGTTTATTCTGACATACAGGTGTAAGGAACTAAAAGGTTTGCTTGATGTGACACCCTGAGTGTCTGCAGGACAACTGCCCCAGCTTGTGCAGAAGGGCTCCTGCAACCAGAACTACCTCAGCTCCTCACCTTGCGCCTTGCATTCTGAATCTGCACCGATGAACAACCTCTGAAATTATGTCTAGCATTTCTGTCCTGCACATGCAAAAAATCTATGTAAAGTAATTACCTTTAAAAACGGGCTAAAGAACGGAAGGCTGACACTGCAGAATTATCAAATTAATGAAGTTAATTAACACATCAACTTAGCAAACCTTCAACCCAACAAATGACTGCACACACATTTTTTTCTTATTCTCTGCCAGAATACATTTCCACAGACTATTGCTTAAGGCTACCTTATTGGTTTGCCGTGCAACATCCTTGACCAGTGTAGCCGTGTGATATGCCCTCAGCACATTCACTTCTACAGTATTGTTTCTGATAAATGATATTTAATAACAACTTCTCAGTTAGGAAAGAGTGCTTTATTACTAATGGAACTCGAGTTTGCAGGCTTGGCTTTTTTTCTGCAAAAGCTTGCTAGGTGGGTGGTATGTGGGTGCGAGCAGTTCCCTCAGTTGTAATGCCAAGAAGTCAATGGGCTAAAAGCTAGTGGAAGGCAAGTTACCTTTGCACTGTTCTAAATGTGATCGCCTTCCAAGACTGAAAATGCTGGTAGATAGCATTAAGAAAGGACACCGTGTATTACTCATCTTGTAAACAGATAAAGGAATACACATCAATGAGTGCTGGGTTTGAAAAATACTCCACGTAACACAGAATAACCAGCTGTATGTAAATGCAGCAATCCCATGGTTGAGAACTCACAGATGAAAAAAATTGCTTTAAAGATGTACCGCAGCTTTTTTTTCCTTTTTTTTTAACTACAATGTTATCATGGAAGCTGTGGCTGTATAATTACTATACAGTTCTAAATGACGCTAGCTGGATATGAAACTGCCTTAGTAAGGTTGCACGCCATTAAAATAAAATGTTTACTGCATGTCACCAAAGGGGATACATCTACTAATGTGTCTTCAAGGGTAACTTCATATAGGGGTAGGTGGTCTGGTTCAAATGTGAGAGTTACCTATGGCTCTGATGTCACTGTGGAAGGAGAGATACTTGCTTTAATGAACCACTGACTGCTCCAGAGCTGACATCATTATGGAAGAACAATGGTGACACCCCAGTTCACCTGTTCTCTGGCAATGACTACAGACTTCAGCATAACCAGCTTTATGGCACAGAGGAACAATTCTCTCACTATGATCCAGGTGACCTAGGATCAACCTGTTACCCATAAGGAATAAGCTCAGAAGGCCGGGAGTGACTGGCCAATGTTAGCTTGCCCATTCTGGGACAACAGCGGCAGCCTAGCTTGTTGTAACACCAACATTCAGTGGTGGATGGGTGTCTATGAACAGAAAGCACAAATACTAAAATGTGCACATCCATCATGCTATATTAAAACTCTATGCAGCAGCAGGCCTAGAAATGTGAGAGACAGCATTCATCAAAGCTGCTGTAGTGAACAATGTAGACTGCAAGTAACCCCCAGTAAAGCACACATGATGACACTGCTTCAGAACTGCTCTGTACATTTCTGGCCTGAGTACACTCAAATTCGACCCCCAAGTGTTCTCCCACAGGAAACCCACAGCTGCTGGTCTGGGCAAAAGCTGGATCCTTGGGTCAAAGGGATTAAGGAGGCTGTAGTAGCCTGGCTGAGTGTCAAGGCTGCCAAAGGAGGAAAAAAAGGCCAAAGGGGAAAAACATTTAACTAAATCACAGGTTTAAGCAATATTATTATAGAAGGAGAAATGGTTAACAGCATGCCAGCACCTTGGTTGTGATGTCACAACTACCACTGAACAGAACCACAAAGAAGGATACATTGTTTTTAACTGTTTGATGCTGACTTTTTATTTCATTTGTATTTAACTTTTATTGATTGGGAAAGTCTGACTAGGACAGAGCCTATTTTCAGGGGAGAAATGCTCCAGATGCATGTCTTTGTGGGAGGAAACTGGAGTACCCGGAGGAAACCCACGTGAACGCAGGGAGGAAATGCAGATTCTGCACAGAAGGCACACCCTAGCCAAGAATCAAACCAGAGAACCTCTTGCTGTGAGGCAACAACGTTAAAAGCTGCACCACTGTACCGCCCCTTGTCTAGACTTCTCAATTGTCCTTTTTGTGGAGAAACATTCCTATTTTCAGTTCTGGTTTATCCCATGCACAGAATGCCCTTAGTTTTTGGAAGTATATCCCTATTTTCAAGCTTGAATTACCCCTTTATAACAGTTTTCTGAAAACCCTCATCATATATAATTTTTGAAGCTGTTTAGTGTACATGAAACCACACTACATGACCAACACATTAGTGGCAAAAATAACTGAAAGGAAGGGAACACACTTTACAACTGCCTTTTTTCTGAAGCAAATATGACAATGTATGGTAGAATTTTGCGATGCAGTTCAGTAAAGTCTAGAGTTTACACTGTCTCTTTGATAGTACATTTAATTTTTCCATAATTCTTGCTGCTCTCTGTTTCTTAAATGTGTTTCTGAGTAGTATCCACATTCCAACTAAAAGTGGGAACAGTTATGTGCTACCAGAGTTTTACCTGGATGTTCCCATTTTCATAGGTTCATACTAGGCTATCTGCCCTAGGGCATTTACAAGCCTAGCCAGAGTGTGTTTGGCTTTCGCCACCCATTTTAAATTAATTTTGCTATGCCTTTTTTTGAGGTTAGTATACTGTGCCTCTGTCTAACAGTGACACAGAAGTGATAGCCGGGGTAAACCTACGATCTCCCATCCACTCATCAAGATTCCTCTTGAAGAGAGTCAATGTGGGACTCTGCCTAACCTGGACTGGGATTTTATTCCAGAGTGAAGGGAGCCTCTGGGTTATGAATCTGTCCCTCCAGCATGTCTTATTTATTTCAGTGCTGAGGTTCAAGTCTCTCGAGCGCGTAGCTCGATGGGATTTGGATTTTCTGAGGTGCAGCGTGTCCATTAATTCTGGGTTGGACATGGCTTTATACGTCAGGCACAGATCGCCTCTGAGCAGGCGGTATGCCACTGAGTAGAGCTGTAGTTTCTTTAACCGGGCAGCATATGGCATCTGTTTGAGCCCTTTGATCCTCTTGGTGAGGTACTTTTGGGGTCTTTCCAGTTGCTGCAAGTGTCTGGTAAGGTACATCCCAAAAGGGGCATTGTACTCAATTATGGGCATGATGAGGGATGAGTAAAGAGGCACGATGACCTCCCCTGATCTAGATGTGAATCCCTTCATGATTAGGTGGGCTATATAAAATGTTTTTCTAACCACTTTGGCCACGTGGTTGTCAAATGAGAGATTGCTATCAGCTTGGGTCCCCAGGTCCCTAATGACTTCTTCTGTACTTAATGGATTACCACCTATGTGGTAATTTGTGGGCACTTTGTTTTTGCCAAAGGGGATGACTATACACTTTTTGGCGTGTAGCTTGAGGCCATGGCTCTGGCACCAGTTGTCTGTTTCTATGAGGCCCTTTTGGAGGATGCTTGTGTCGGCTGGAGAGTTGATTATGGCGCCCAGTTTGCAGTCATCTGCGAACTTGGTCAACCACAGTCCTTCCGTGTTGGCCTGTACCACCGAGAAATATATACCGAACAAGAGAGGTCCCAGGACTGAGCCTTGTGGGACGCCACTTGTAACTGGTTTGGAGTCTGACATGGCTCCAGCAATTCTAACCATGTGGGTTCTGTCCTTGAGCCAGTTTGCAACCCATCTAGTGACACAGGGGTTTATATTTAAGCTGGTGAGCTTATCTATAATGCCGGAGTAGGGTATTGTATAGAAGGCTTTTGTGATGTCCAGGTAGGCTGTGTGGACCACCTTCCCCTCGTCAATGGCCTTGGTGACTGTTTCAAAGAAATCGACCAGGTTTAAGAGGCAGGATCTGCCCTTAACAAAGCCAAACTGGGTAGGATCCAGTGTCTGTAGGTCGCCAATATCTTTATTTATGAGGTCCATGATGATCCTTTCCATAGTTTTGCAGACCAAGCTAGTCAGGCTTATGGGACGATAGTTTCCAGGATCCGTTGAGGCACCACCTTTGTGGAGAGGGACCACTGTTGCTGTACGCCACTCTTTGGGTACATATCCTGTAGTAAGGCTAAGACTGAACAGTAGTTTTATGTTTGGGTTTAGCTCTTCTTGGAGTTCATGTAGGACACAGCCCGGGACACCATCTGGTCCCATTGATACTGTGTTTTTTGCTTTGGAGAGGGCGGCTCCTACCTGAGCATCTGAGATGTCAGGGGGGTAGCACTCTGTTGGGATAGATATTTGCCCTTTTGGTGGGGAGGGGGGGGAGTTTGCACTGAACCTGTCAGCTAGGATGTTGGCAATGTCTGTGGGCTCGGTGTATTTTTTGTCATTTTGGACTAATTCTGAGCATATCTGGGAATTCCCACTCAGGTTCCTAACATAACTAAAGAAAGCCTTGTGATTATCCTTAGTGTCCTGTGCAATTTTTCTCTCGAAGCTGGCCTTAGACGATTTTATGAGTGCCCATAGTTTTTTGCTAATACTGATCAGAGATGCCTTCCCTTTTTGGGATTTTGCTCTATCATGTAGTAGCTTCCTCCTTCTATTGTATAGTTTGTTTATGGCTGGGGTCCACCAGACAGGACGTCTGCCTTTGGAGGATTGGGTCTTAGTTTTATTTGGGATTGCATGATCCATGCATTCCTGAAGGTGTTCATAGAATGCGTTTATAAAGGATTCTGCAGTCTGGGCCGTGTTTTCCACAGGCCCGGGGGCTTTGAAGGATTCTGCTTCGGTTTTGAGGCGTGTGAAATTTGCTTTAGAGAAGTTTTTCACTGTGGTTTTCTGGGCAGGGGATGGGGTCGGGATGTGAATATCCAGTGAGATTAGTTTATTGTCTGATCTTACCAGTGAGGGATACACTTCTGGTCTGGAGCATAGTGTCCCCATGTTGGTGATGATCAGGTCCAGTATGTTTTCCCCTCTTGTGGGAGTGGTAACAAGTTGTTCCATAGCATTTGAGTTTATAAATTCTGGGAACCTTTGGGCTAGGGTGTTGGAGCTAGAGTAATGCTCCCAGTCTATGTTTGGGTAGTTAAGGTCGCCCAATATAATGGTGTCTGGAGAGACCTTCATATTTTCCAGTATTCTCAGGAAGGCCGAGTGGGGTTCCTGTGTTTGGGAGGGTGGTCTGTAGCAGGCTATAAACTGGAAGGCAGTTTTACCCAGTGTTAGTTGCACATGGATAGTCTCTGATGCTTCATGCTGTGCCACCAACCTGGAGATGTGGGTATCTTTGACGAATATTGATACTCCCCCTCATTTTGTGGTTCGGTCCAAGTTTTGGGGCCGAAAAGCATGGCATGAGGTATAACCTGGTAGTGCTGGGGTGCTCTCGGGAACCTTGAACCAGGTTTCTGTTACTGCACAGATATCGATGTTCTCCATGCTAAGGAGAGTTTTGAGTGCGTGCATCTTGAGGTTTAGACTTCTGGCGTTGAGTAGCATTACTCTTAGTTTCTTATCCCTTGTGATACCTATGGAGGTGGGTTTGTCTTTTGAGCCTTGCCTAAAAAAGGCACTATGGGGGTAACAAGAGCCTTTGCCAATATCCAAAAGCCCAGGGGTGACAGGTGCAAGCCATCCCTAGCGAAGCATCGTGGCTTGTCGAGCATGTCATCCCAGGCTGACAGGCATTGGATCCCCTTTGAATGACACCAATACTTAAGCCAATTGTTGAAATTGATCATTTTGCCTTCATATTGTGGCATCATTCTTGGTGAGGGTAAGATGCTACTCCAAGTATGTTTTTGTGTGTTTATGTGTTTGGTTTGTTGTCATGGTAGGTCTATGTGAGACTGGAATTGTAGTGAGTGTGGTTTCCTTCTCCTCCTGACTGGTCACGCCAGTACTGAGTTGAGAGAGCTTAGCCTCCAGTTTGGCTATATGGTTGCATCTCTCACATGTGTTGGAATTTGTTGGGAGGAGGAGAGGGTTGTCTGTGTACATGAGGCAGTTGTAACATTGCCTCAAGATTCCCAGATTCACCAGCTGGACCGGAGAGGAGATTGACAACTGACCTTTGGACATGCTAGAATAGTATTGGGAATTCCTTTATAATTGAAAAAAGGGCCAGTGGGGAACAAGGTACTCAAGGGGAGTTTGTGAGGGTGTAGTGCTTTTAATTTTTAGAGCTGACTTATATAATTGCTTTAGTGAGCAAGTGCCAGGTAACTTAAATGCAATGTGTTACAGGTAACTTAAATGCAAAATGACAAACAGTAACTTTCTTTCAAGTGAAACAAGGAAATAAGTACAGTAAGCAATGCAGATATCACTAGGGATCCACAGAAGTGCTAAAAGGCCGCGTTTTAGGTGGAATTAGCATTTCAGGGAAATAAACAAACAACAAGCATACAAACAAAGCTAAATTCAGCAGGCCTGGATCTAGTCTATGCTACAGCAAACAAGGTGTACCAATTTCAGTAAGAAACAGTTAGAATATGCAGGCACTATAAGCCTTTAACCAGAAATTCCCAGCTCAGAAGGGCAGAGTCCAGCCTCTCCTCCCACAAGAGTGCAGACCGCGACCCTTCTTAATGTAAAATAACTGGCCTTTGTTCTCATTTGTAATGTCTGCAGGTTGAAAGGTATGGATTTGCCTACAGGATGCTACTGTGGTTAGAGATGTGGATGTTTAACGTAATCAGCTCCTTCTGGCTGGGATATTATTGTGGGATTAGAGTGATTGTTTAACCACATACAAACCACCTCTGGCTGTCACATTACTGAAGTAAGGAAAGCAGAGTTGGATACCAGCTCATTCCAGATGCAGTGCTACTGCGGGAGAACATGTAGCTGTTTAACAGTAAACAACTGTCTACAGATGTGGAATTAATGAGAACAAAGTAGATGCATGAACAACAAACCAAATGCTTGTGGTTGCAAGATTTCTATAGGAGAAAGAGTGGATTGTTAACCACTTAAATCCTGCCCAACTGTGATGTTACCATGACAACAAAACTAGATGTTTAATGACAAACCAGTTCCACCTAGCTGTAACATTAGGAAGAGAAAGACTGGATGTGACATTACTGCAAGGGAATATTTTGGTGCTTAACAACACATAACTCCACCAGCTGTGATATTAATGCCTCAGAACTGGAGGAGTAGCTCCCCACCTACTCTTCCTAGCAATGATATTGATGTGAAAGAAGACTCACCAGGCTGCATATCTTCACCCTACCTCTGCCTACATGTGAGGTCACAAGAAGATATAGTGGTTTAAGTGCATTGTGTGAAGCCACGAGGAGACGTGGCTGTTTAACTGCAGCATAGACCTTTTTGGCTGATGGCACTCGGAAATCTGGCTGCCTTAACTCTACCACATATTTTTCTGCCTAAGATGCCATTAGGAGACGTTTATTTAAATGCATTACAGTTCATTATGGCTTTTATGTCACTAGAAGAAAAGCTTGTTCACAGGTTCATAGGTAAGTACTAGGTTAGATATCCTTGTGGGCCATTTTAAGCCTAGCAAATTTTCCTCAAAGGTGATAATCAAACCCTGTACTTTGTGTTTGTGAGGTAAACACCTTAACCATTACACCAACCTTCAACTCCATCCACTGCTTTAGAGTTCAGTATGGTTTTGATGTCACTAGGAGATATGTCTGTCCAATTGCATCACAGTTCTCCACAGCCCTGACATCACTAACAGACATGCTGCAAATGCATCCCAGTTCTCTGTGGCCCTGACATCGCTAAGAGACATGCTGCAAATGCATCCCTGTTCTCTGTGGCCCTGACATCACTAAGAGACATGCTGCAAATGCATCTCAGTTCTCTGTGGCCCTGACATCACTAAGAGATATGTCTGCAAATGCATCGGAGTTCTGCATAACCCTGACATCAATTACACACATGGCTGTTTAACTTCACTACAGACATCCCAGACTGATGTCACCAGCAGACATGAATGTTTTCTTTCTGGCTCAGAAGTGAATGGGAGTCATGGATGTTTAACTGGACCACAATTCTCTTTCTTGATGCTCTGTTGCTCTAGAAAAATAAGCAACTGTTTAAGGACATCAAAGCTTTTTGACCTCTGGCAACCACTTAACTTCATGCAGATGCACTCTCTTTCTTACGGGAAAAGATAAGCCTGTTTTAACTTTAATAAACAAAACAAAAAGAATTTGACCGGCATACATGAGCTTCGTGCTACAAACGCTGGTTTATTAATAGTTAATACACAAGACACAGCAAAACACTATGGCAGTGAATAACATTGAGCAGCTTCCCTGCCCCCCGTAGGAGTGGTTACTGACTTGAAACTGTAGTTTTATTGGCCAACAGGGGTCATTTTCAAAACTCCTTCATCTTCCTCTCTTAAAACCTAGTTGCCTCGTGGTTTTGGCGTCTTTTCAGGCTTGTTGGCTGTTGGTGAAGCACCCACCAAGAGGAGAAAACGCTGAGAGAAGAAGGGAGCCACTTTTGAGATTTTAAGTATTTTTTCTCTGTTTATTTGCTAAGTTTTTCTGCATAGCTGCCTAGTTTGAGCATTTTCTGGCTTGTTAAACTTGATTTCTGCATTAGTAGCTGTATTTAGAGCACAACCAAAAGTCGTTTACTGAATTTCCTGTTTGCACTTAATTTTAAATCGTTTTTTTCTCAAAACTTGCATATTTTCTGTCCTTGACCTAGCACTCTTGTGTGGGGTCATTTACTGCACTGTTATAACTTGATATTACCTGTAAACCTCTGCTATCTCTGAAAAAACAAAAACAAAAAAAACAATCTTGCTTTTTTCCCACTTTTCTGAGATTTAAAAAAGTTCAGTTACAGGCTTGCTGTTTCCTGAACTGTTTGTAAGTTTCTGTGAGGCCATTTTTGCTTGGGCTAAAGGAAAGTCTCTCTGTTGATCAGTGAATAACATTGAGCAGCTTCCCTGCCCCCCGTAGGAGTGGTTACTGACTTGAAACTGTAGTTTTATTGTCCGTTTTGGGTCTATTCCTGCTTCTTTCCAGCCCCTGCTATCAAGCACGCCTTAACGTGCTTTAGCGCGGAGTTGTCACTTGAGCAGCATCGGGCAGCGCCGGTTTAACAAGGTTAAACTTTTTCTGGCTCCATAAAGTCTGTTCTTCAATTTTTCCCTTAGAACTGCTCTGTTAGGAACCTAAACAGTTTACACCTTCAGTAAAAAGCACAGCACTTGTTCCTAATTGCTTTTTCTTCTCAAAAAGCTCAGCACTTGTCTTAAAAGCATATCCCTTGTCTTATAAGCATATTCTTTGCAGGTCAAGCACTCCTATATTATACAAATCCCTCACTTGCAAAACCCCCCAGGAGTGCCCACTTCCCTGCTAAGCCCTCTACTTTTCTGTCTCATATCAACTCATAATTCTTTCTAGCATGTCGAATGGTCATTTGCTGGCGTCCTCTCCTGCCCAGTTGGTGAATCTGGGAATTCTGAGGCAATGTTACAATTGCCTCATGTACACGGACAACCCTCTCCTCCTCCCACATAACACTTGCGAGAGATGCAGCTATTTAGCCAAACTGGCGGCTGAGCTCTCTCAACTCAGGACTGGCAAGACCAGGCAGGAGGAGAAGGCAACTACACACACCACAATACAAGTCTCACATAACTCAACCACACCACTGAATCAAACAATAAACACACTAAGACATACTCGGAGGCTCTGTGTAAAAATTTACCTAAACAGCAAAGGCCTCCAAAGCAGACACCCAAGCAACTGCAAACTCAAGACACCACACAAACAACACATAAAAAACAAAATCAGTGTGCAAAGCAGTCACTGCCCTTAAGGCCAAATACAACACCAAACATACTTGTCATAGGTGACTCCATAGTCAGACACACTGACGTTCCACTCACCAGGCTGAACAAGGAGAAGGTCACGGTAAGCTGCCTATCGGGCGCTAGAATCCGCCACATAACACAAGCACTCAGGTCACTCCACGGCAAGTACAAGTATGACACAGTCATTGTCCATGCTGGTGTGAACGACCTGAGACGTACCTCCCTGGACTACATGAAAAGAGACATAGAGGAGCTCTCTGATTATGTAGCCCTGGCAGATATGACCCTGACCCTGAGCAGTATCCTTCCTTCACCACGAATGATGCCACAATATAGTGACAAGATGATCAGCTTTAACAATTGGCTTAATTTCTGGTGTCATTCAAAGGGGATCCAGTGTCTGTCTGCTTGGGATGACATGCTTGACAAGCCACGCTGCTTCGCAAGGGACGGCTTGCATCTGTCACCCTGGGATTCCGGATATTGGCTAAGGCTCTTGCCACCCCCATAGTGCCTTTTTAGGCAAGGCTCAAATTCTAAACCTACCACCCTAGAAAACAAAAACGGGAAGAAACTAAGGGTAATGCTGCTCAATGCCAGAAGTCTAAATCTCAAAATGCACGCACTCGAGGCCCTTCTCAGTATGGAGAACATCGATGTCTGTGCTGTGACTGAAACCTGGTTCAAGGCTCCTGACAGCACCCCGGCACTATCCGGTTTTACCTCATATCATGCGTTCCGGCCCCAAAACCCGGACCATACCACAAAAGGAGGGGGTGTATCCATATTCATCAAGGATACCCACACCTCCAGGTTGGTGGCTACGCACGAAGCATCGGATACCATCCAGGTGCAATTAACCATAGGCAAAACTGCTCTACAATTTGTAGCATGCTACAGGCCACCCTCTCAAACTCAGGAAACCCACACAGCCTTCCTGAAGACACTGGAGGGTATAAATGTATCACCAAACACCATCATATTGGGTGACTTCAACTACCGAATATAGACTGGCAACATTACTGAAACCCCAACTTTCTAGCCCAAAGGTTCCTGGAGTTCATAAATTCAAATGCCATGGAACAACTAGTCACCGTCCCACAAGAGGAGAAAATATACTAGATCTCATCATCACAAACATGGGGACAAAATGCTCAACACCGGAAGTATATCCCTCTTTGGTGAGATCAGATCATAAACTAATCTCACTAGAAATCCACATCCCGCCCCCCCCCCCAACAAAAAAAACCACAGTGGAGAACTTCTCTAAAGCAAACCTCACACTACTCAAGACAGGTGTGGTATCCTTCAAGGCCCCCGAGCCAATGGAAACCACAACCCAAGCTGCGGAAGCCCTTACAAATGCCTTCTATGAACACCTTCAGGACTGCATGGATCAGAAAATCCCAAATAAAACCAAGACTCATTCCACCAAGGGCAAACGTCCAGTCTGGTGGACCCCAGCCATAAACAAACTTTACAGTAAGAGGAGAAAGCTATTACATGATAGAGCAAAATCCCAAAAAGGGAAGGCATCTTTGATCAGTACTAGCAAGAAACTACGATCCCTCATAAAATCATCAAAGGCCAACTTTGAGAAAAAAATTGCCATAGATTCAAGAGACAATCATAAGGCCTTCTTCAGCTATGTCAGAAACCTGGGTGGAAACTCCCAGATATGCTCAAAATTAGTCCAAAATGATACAAAAATCACTGAGCCCACAGACATTGCCAACATACTGGCAGACAGGTTCAGCGCAAACTTCACCCCGCTCCCAGACGAAAGGAGAGATAACTATCCCAACAGAGTGTAGCCTCCCAGACATCTCAAATGCGCAGGTGAAAGCTGCTCTCTCTAAAGCTAAAAACACAGCATCAATGGGACCGGATGGTGTCCCCGGCTGTGTGCTACATGAACTCAATGAAGAACTAGACCCGCACATAAGGCAGCTGTTTAATCTTAGCCTTACCACAGGATATGTGCCCAAGGAGTGGCGTACGGCAACTGTGGTCCCACTCCACAAAGGTGGTGCCTCTATGGACCCTGGTAATTACCACCCCATAAGCTTAACAAGCCTGGTCTGCAAAGCTATGGAGAGGATCATATTGGAACTCATAAACAAGGACATAGGGGACTTGCATACCTTGGACCCAACCCAGTTTGGCTTTGTCAAGGGCAGATCTTGCCTTTTGAACCTGGTCGACTTCTTCGAAACAGTTACCAAGGCCATTGATGAGGGAAAAGGCAGTCCATACAGCCTACTTTGACCTTGCAAAAGCTTTCGACACAATACCCCACTCGGGTATCATAGAGAAACTTACCAGCTTAAATGTAAACCAATATGTCACAAGATGGGTTGCAAACTGGCTAAAGGACAGAACCCACAGGGTTAGAGTTGCTGGAGCCATGTCAGACTCCAAGCCAGTTACAAGTGGTGTCCCACAGGGCTCAGTCCTTGGCCCCTATTGTTCGGCATCTACTTCTCAGAAGTACAGGCAAATATAGGAGGACTATGGCTGACAAAGTTTGCGGATGACTGCAAACTGGGTGCCATAGTGGATAGTACATCGGACACAGACATCCTCCAGAGGGGTCTCACGGAAACTGATAGCTGGTGCCAGAGCCATGGCCTGAAGTTAAACGCAAAAAAGTGTATAGTCATACCCTTCGGGAAAAACAAGGTAACCCCAAACTACCATATAGGTGGCAACCCACTAAGCACAGAAGAGGTTATCAGGGACCTGGGTACCCAGGTTGACAGTGGCCTCTCGTTTGACACTCACGTTGCTAAAGTGGTTCGAAAGACCTTCTACATTGCCCATCTGATCATGAAGGATTCACATCCAGATCAAGTGAGGTCATTGTTCCCCTGTACTCTTCACTTATCAGACCAATGATCGAGTACAATGCCCCATTTGGGATGTATCTCACCCGACACCTGCAGCAATTGGAGAGACCCCAAAAGTTCCTCACCAAAAGGATAAAGGGACTCCAAAACCTGTCATATACTGCCAGACTGAAGAAACTCCAACTCTATTCAGTTGCATACCGTCTGCTCAGAGGTGACCTGTGCCTGACATACAAGGCCATGACCAACCCGGAATTAATGGACATGCTCCACCTCAAAAAATCCAAATCCACCAGAACCACTAGAGCAAGTGACTTAAACCTTAGCACGAATATAAATAGGACGTGCTGGAGGGATAGATTTATCACCCAGAGACTCTCCATGCTGTGGAATAAAATCCCGGTCCATGTGAGGCAGAGCACCTCGCTGGCTCTGTTCAAGGGAAATCTTGACCGGTGGATGGGAGATCGTAGGTTTACCCCGGGAATCGTCTCTGTGTCACTGCTGGACAGAGGCACAACAAACTAATGGGCACATTATTTCCAACATAAGGGGTGGCGTAAGCCACATAACTTTGGGCTAGGCTTATAAATGCCTTAGGGCAGATAGCCTAGTATAAACCTATGAACCTATAAGTGCTTTCACCTCAAAAGGCATCATCAGAGTCATGTGCTTTCATTCAAACACACCTTAAATACTATACATCACTTCCTTTTTTCCAGTGCCTTCAGAAATTTAACCCTTGTCATACCTAAACACTTTCAATTCTATTGGTAATTTCACTTAGATCAAGGAATACAGACATAAAAATGCATGAAATAAAAAAAAAAATAAAAAAATAATAAAAAAAATAACGCATAAAACTTCAAGAAACTGTGATTATAACAAACTTGTCCATCAATTATATATACTGCTGTGACTCAGTCTTACAGAATTAACAAAATCACAGTAAACAATGTTTACAAAAACAGTAAATCCATAGTACTCATATGCATGTCCATAACCTAACACAGTTTCCTCTTTTGTGTTAACACACTGGCTATAGGAATATGTTCATTAATTGCAGGTTCCACCTTGGCATTCAGTCTAAGTTGCCATCGAGTTTCCTTGATTTCTGTGTCTAACTTTAGAGTAAATTCCCCTATCTTTTATGTAGGACCTATCAATTACAAAAAACAAAAATCTTTTGTAATTTGAACATACAGATGAATGTAGGAAAAGTGAACTGGACGTTTTCTTGTTTTTGATGTCTATGGTATGCTCAGCAATCCTGTCTGTCAACCATCTAGTGTTTTTTCCCAAACAGAATGCCTGACAGGAAATGCACGTGGCCACATAGACCACCATCTCTGTGTTACAATTACACCTTCCGGGGCATTGCAGGATCCTATAAAAACCTGCAATTTCTACGTATGGCCCATCGTTGATGTACTTGCACCAGTTACAGGCCCCACATTTACTCATTCTTGAATTGTAATTTCCCTTTGTACTTCTGTCATCCAATTCCAACCATTCCTTAATGTTCCTACCTTTGCTGTATACCACTCTGGGCCTTTGCCCCAGCTTACCCCTAAGCTCAGCATCAAGAACATTCTCCCAAATAACACTGAACTTGGGGATCAATTGGGGCACTAACTGATTGTAGGGTACAACAAATACCTCATCTTTCAAAGTGGTTCCCCTGCAGTTGTATGCCCTAGCTTTGTTCACCTCGTTCTTTATCTTGTGCAACATTTTTGTAGGGTACCCCCTAGTTTTAAACATGTCAATAAGGATATTCATCTCATGTTGGAAAGTACAGTTGTGTACACTTACCATAAATTTAGATGTTCGAGTGTATTCACTGTTGCAGTCATTACATTTGGGTAATCCTGCTGGCAGGTTGCCCTCAGTCGGCCTGAATTCCAAAGTCCTGGGTCCTGTGTCGGCTGCTGTCGCCCCTTCCCTGACATCAGGTCATCAGGGGTATAAAAGATGTGGCTGATGCCATCTTCTTTAGTTTTTCTTGCCCCAGAAGTCAGGTGCCCCCTAAAAGGGTAGCCAAACTTTATATATATATATATATATATATATATATATATATATATATATATATATATATATAAATAAATACATGCACCAATATAAACTTTACCTTCATCTACAAGCAAATACACAACATAGGTTGTATAAATCAGAGAAGGAAAGATAGGTTCCATCAGAAGAAAAAGGGGGATGGTGGATGGGTAACCTGGACTGCAACAGTGAATACACTCAAACATCTACATTTATGGTAAGTGTACACAACTGTACTATGTTCTTCGTGTTTCACTGTTGCAGTCATTACATTTGGGTAGAGTCCCAAAGCTATGGATGGGAGGCTGGAGCTAAACAGCATTAGGAGCGGCTATGAGGCCCTGCAGAACTGCAGTGGCAAAGCCTGCCCTGGATTTAGAGTAAAGTGGCAGATGATAGTGCTTTGTAAAGGTGTGCACTGAACTCCAAGTAGCAGCCTCTAAAATGTCCTTAGTTGGTACTCCCCTGAGAAAGGCTGCTGAAGAGGCTGCAGCTCTGGTTGAATGAGGCCTAATGCCCTTAGGCAATGGCTTGCCATGGTGTAAGTAGCAGAAACGAATGCAGTGGCCTATCCACTTTGAGACAGCCTTTCCTTGCGATCCTGCAGCATATGCCACTAGTAATTGCTCTGTTGTTCTGAAAACTTTGGTTCTGTCCAAGTAGAATCTAAGCTGTCTGTGCATGTCCAAAGAATGCAGAATTCTCTCCCCCTTGTTCTGTGGATTTGGATAAAAAGTTGGCAGATGAATAGTTTGGTTAAAAACCACACTGGACACCACTTTAGGCATAAATGTTGGGTTTGTCCTCAGAGAGACCCTGTCTGGATAAAAATGATAAAAGGTTCCACAGCCATGAGTGTCTGTAGCTCTGAAACTCATCTTGCAGAAGTTATTGCTAAGAGCAGAGCTGTTTTCTAAGATAAAAACTTTATATCAGCAGTGGCAGCTGGCTCAAAAGGAGGCAGGGTGAGTTTTTTCAAGACATAGTTGAGGTCCCATGCAGGCATTGGTGATCTCCTTGGAGGCCTTAAAGTTTTGGTTCCTCTGAGGTACTGTTTTAATAAGGGATGAGAAAAGATTGGTGGCTATGTACTGTAATGAGCCAAAATGGCAGAGGCATGAAATTTAATAGATGAAAAAGATAGGCCTTTGTCCAGCATCTCAGTTAAGTATTGCAAAATCTGAGGAATATTTGGCACAGCTATATCAGTTCCTTGTGCCTGGTTCCAAGCACAGAATCTCTTCCATTTTCCAGCATAAGATTTTCTAGTAGTAGGCCTTCTGGCCTCCAAAATTACATCCATCACAGCTTTACTGAGAGGTGTGTTTTGTATGACTACATTATCCGCCATGCTGCCAGGTTTAAAGAACTGAGTTGGCTGTGCAGGATCTGATTGTTTTGCTGGGACAGCAGATAAGGTATTTGAGGTAAGGTCCAAGCTGGACATTGAGACAAGTTCTTTAGGATTGGAAACCAGTACTGGCGGGGCCAGTC
The DNA here is from genome assembly GCF_019279795.1 of Protopterus annectens. Lineage (NCBI taxonomy): Eukaryota > Metazoa > Chordata > Ceratodontiformes > Protopteridae > Protopterus > Protopterus annectens. The sequence continues at coordinate 885,376,484 of NC_056733.1, read as the reverse complement.
TGGGGCAATCAGTATAATTTTTGGCTTCTCCTGTCTGACCTTTAGGAGTACCTTGGGGAGGAGAGGCAGTGGGGGAAAAGCATATACTGATAGGTTTTTCCAGCTGAAAGATAGGGTGTCCACTTTCCATGCTTGTCTGTGATAAGTCCTTGTGCAGAATCTTTTTAGTTGGTAGTTGTGAGGGGAGGCAAATAGATCTATGTCCGGGCATCCCCATTTCCTTGTTATCATGCTGAAGACTTGTGGATCCAGCTGCCACTCGTGGGGATCTATGAGGTTTCTGCTTAGTTCGTCTGCCAGAGTATTTTTCCTTCCTGGCAGGATTTGTGCCTGCAGATGTACTTTGTAAGTTAATGCTGTGTCCCACAAGGTCATGGCTAGTCTGCAAAGAGGGTAAGAATGTGTGCCCCCCTGCTTGTTTATATACCACATGACCGTGGTATTGTCTTTCTTTATCAGTAGTTGTCCCGGATGAAGTAGGTCCTTGAAGGCTGTCAGGGCATTCTGAACAGCTAGCATTTCATTTTGATTGATATGTAGATGCATTTGGGTTGAAGACCATGTGCCCTGAATGCATCTTCCTGCTATGTGGGCCCCACAGGCATAATCTGATGCATCCGTTGTCAGTGTCTGCCTGGCTGGAGGTAATGTGAATGGCTGTCCCTTGTCCTGGTGACAAGCCTTTCCCCACCATTGAATCTCCTGTTGCAGGCAGGGAATGAGAGTAATGACTGTTTCTAGGCTGTGGCAATGTTGAGTCTAAACACTTTTTAGGTACCACTGAAGTTTCTTCATATGCAGTCTTGCATATGGAATTAGTAGGATGCAGGATACCATGAAGCCCAAAGCCTGCAGATTTTTTCTTGCAGATAACTAGGCCTTTGTTGCCAACATTTTGAAATAGGTAGTCAGTTGCCTTTGTTTGTCTGGCATGAGATAAGCCATCTGGGCAGTTGTATTTAAGCTTGCACCCAGGAATATTATCTCTTGAGAGGGTACTAGTTTTGATTTATTTTCATTGACTGTGTGCCCTAGGCATGTTAGAAGTCTTTTCACAAACGTCAGATGCTGTAGAAGAATGTCCTTGTTCTCTGCTTGAATTAGACAGTCGTCCAAGTAAGGATATATTTGTATTCCTCTTTGTCTGCAGAATGCAATTACTGGTGCCAGGCACTTTGTAAAGACCCTGGGTGCAGTAGATAAGCCAAAGGGCAGTTCATAGAATTGGTCATGCATTAAGCCAGCCTTGAATCTGAGGTATCGCCTGCATAATTGTCTGATTGGGACATGCATGTATGTCTCTTTTAGGTCTAGAGTCACCAGCCAAGCATTCTTGCCCAGCATGGGCAGAAGCTGCTGCAAAGTCATCATCTTGAATTTTGGTATATCCAGGAATGTGTTCAGAATAGATAGGTCCAGTATTGGTCTCCAGGCCTTGTCTTTTCTGGGTACCAAGAACAGTCTTGAGTAAAATCCTTGTCCCTGCTCTTGCTCTGGTACTTGCTGAATGGCCCCCATGTCCATGAGGGATGAGACTTGTTTTTGTGCCTCTGTCCATTGATTTTTTGGCAGATCTGGCCAGCCGTTTGCCTTTGGCAGGGTATGGAAATGGAACTTGTAGCCTTGTGACACTATGTTTAGAACCCACTTGTCCTGGGTTATAATGTGCCAATTTTGAGAAAAAAGTGCTAATTTTCCCCCTAAGGGTGTTGCCAGGAGATAAGCGCTTGGTGCAGGCAGGGGGAAGTCATTGGGACTGTTTCCTGTATGGTTGTGATTTGTCTTCTCCAACTTTGGAGGTAGAAGCACCCCATTGCTTTGATCTGTAGGAACCTTGCACCTGGGATCTGCCTCTAGGGTGTCTGGATCTGCCCCTTTGAGGTCTGTCTGACACAGGAAATGACCAGTTATTTGTAGGCCAGTGTCTACTAAACCTAGGTGGTTGTACTTGCAAAAAATCTTTGACAGTTTGCATAGATTTAGCTTTGTCCTCCATCTTCTTTAACACCAAACAAAGTATCATGCTGTAAAGGTGCATCTAATAATTTAACTTTTACATGATCAGGCAGATTTTGTTCCTTTAACCAAGCATGCCTCCTAATTACAGAACCCGTGACGGCGGCCCTGCAGGAGGCCTTCAAAGAATCAAAACCATATTGCAAAGTATGCTTTCCAACTTGTTCAGCTGCATGCAATAAATCCTGCATTTCCTTGTTTTCTGCACATTCAGAGTTTAATAACATTTTCTGTTTAAGCAATGCCATGACATGTTGCTGATATTTGAGCATATGAAACTGGCAGTTTAAGGCCCTTATAGCCAGGTAGCCAATGTGTAAACCTTTTTCCCCCATCTATCCAGTGCCCTAGAATCTCTGTCAGAGGGGGTAGGGTTTTTTGCAGAGGAATCCTTAACTCCTTTGGGACCCTGTGAAATAGTTTCTGGGTCTGCAGCAGGGTTTTAAAAAGGAATTTATGAGAGTCAGGAACCCTGTAATATCTGTCAGGCTTAACAGGAGCTGGAGGCATGGAGTCAGGGGTAAGACTAGACTCCGAAAACACATCATCTACAATATCTAACACAGGTGGAATGGCTAGTGGCCTGTGTTGAGGTAGTAAAAGGAAATCCCCTGAGCCACTTTTTAGATTCAGAAAAATCTTGGCTCTCCCAGTGGAAATGCTCCCTCATGGTATGCAAGGTTTTCCCAAAAGAATAGTCCTCTGGAGGAGAAGCTGAAGGTATAGATTCTTCAGCATCAGAATCCTCATAGGGAGGAAGAGAATATTCCTGATCAGAAGAAATAGAAACCTGATCTGAAGATTTATAGTCAGTCTCTTGCCTACGCCTCTTATCAGGAGAGGGATGGGAACCCCTGATCAAGGTAATTAAGTCTTCGGCCATTTTGAGCATCTGTTTTTTTGGGCATAGATGCCTGTCCACGTGGCTCTAGAGTTTGTTTCTTTGCTTTAGAAGGTGCTTTAGTCTTTGCCTTTGAAGCTGAGGTTGGTTTAATGTAAAGATGTTTAGGTCTGAATACACCCACAGAAGCCGGTGCCTGCTCAGCAGCTCCGGACCCATCTGAGGGAATAGTATCCGAGGCTCCAATACCTTGAGTTTCCAGCGGCATGGCCGACTTCACATGGGAGTTGACAGTGGCCTGTGACTCTAAAGTAGCGGGTGTCAGGGGCTGCGAAAGCACCTCACTGAGAACCGGCGAACTGCTGACTTGCTTAGGAGAAGCTTCATCGTCGGTTTTGGGCCTCGGTTGATGATCTCTCTCCTTTTCTTTGCGTTTTTTTGTGAACTCCGGTAGTCGGATGGCTATCCGACGACATTTCTGGATAATTTTACTGGCGTCCAAAGTAATTTAAAGCAAAATCATACCGACGCTTAATAGTGCGTTGGTTAAATCTAGCATAAAACCAACAACCAGAAACATTGTGATCAGGGCCTAGGCAAGGAATACAGTAAGAATGAAAGTCCTTATGAGGTATTTGTTTTCCACAAGAAATACAATTATTTACTTTTTCTGACATCAGTCTGGAGCAACAAAAAAGTTTCCCCAACGGTGTACTTATCTTTATTGAAGACTTCGGATCTGAAACTCGAACACGAAAATCTCAGGAGTCGGCCGACCGGCATTTGCGAACTGCTTCTGCTTCAGGCACCGTGCGGCAAGAAAGACTAAAGAAAATGGCGTTGGCTGCATCTTTTATACCCCTGATGACCTGACGTCAGGGAAGGGGTGACAGCAGCCGATGCAGGACCCAGGACTTTGGAATTCAGGCCTACTGAGGGCAACCTGCCAGCAGGATTACCTAAATGTAATGACTGCAACAGTGAAACACGAAGAACATCATCATGTCATCAGTAATAAACCATGAGATCCGAACCATTTGGCCCTTAACCACACTTCTTTTCTGGTGGGCCAGGTGACAACTGTCAAACTGAAGAAAGGTGTTGGAATAAGTGTCTTTCCTATAGATGGTTGATCTCAAGATTCCCTGACTTTTGTCCAGTTCTATATCTAAATAGTGGATCTTGGAAGGATGCAGCTGGTGTGTAAATTTTAAATAAGATGCAGTCAAATTTAAATAATCCACAAATTCCTTTGCTTCATCTATAATTCCCCTTCAAAATATAGAAAGTTTTAACTTTACTGCAGCTGTCATTTGAAAGTACAGTTGTGTACACTTACCATAAATATAGATGTTCGAGTGTATTCACTGTTGCAATCATTACATTTGGGTTATCTGCTTGCAGTAGCCCTCAGTCAGCCTGATTAACAAAGTCTTGGGTCCTACATCAGTTGCTGTCTCTTCTTCCGTGGTGTCAGGTCGTCAGGGGTATAAAACATGCAGCCGACGTCATTACATCAGTTTTTCTTGCCCCAGATGTCAGGTGCCCCCCTAATGGGAAGCAATTAAATCTATAAATATACAAGGTTATACCTCAAACAAAAAAAAAATACACCAAAAAGCTTTTAAGCATTGAAAAGGAGAGAAGAGGTATAGCCAAACGAAGTCAGGGGGCTGGAGGGAGGGTAACCAGGACTGCAACAGTGAATACACTCGAACATCTACATTTATGGTAAGTGTACACAACTGTACTATGTTCTTCGTGTTTCACTGTTGCAGTCATTACATTTGGGTAGATTCCCAAAGCTAAGGATGGGAGGAGGAATTTAGATAGCATTAGGACCTGCTATAAGGCCCTGCAAAACTGCAGTGGCAAAGCCAGCTCTGGATTTAGAGAAAATTGGCAAATGGTAATGCTTGGAGAAAGTATGTACAGAACTCCAGGTAGCAGCTTCTAGGATGTCCCTGGTAGGTACGCCTCTGATAAAGACTGCAGAGGTAGATGCAGCCCTGTTTGAGTGGGGTCTGATCCCCTACGGGATAGGTTTTCCATGCTGCTTATAGCAGAAATGAATGCAATGGCCTATCCATTTGGAGATGGTTAGCTTTGAAATAGCCTTTCTTTCTGTCCCTGCAGCAAATGCCACCAGCAGTTGTTCAGATTTCCTTTGAGGTTTAGGCCTGTCCAAGTAGAATCTAAGTTGTCTGTGCACATCTAAGGAGTGCAGTATCCGTTCCCCTTTGTTCTGTGGATTAGGAAAGAGGGTAGGCAAATGAATGCAATGGTTAAAGGCCACACTTGATACCACCTTTGGCATGAAAGAGGGATTGGTCCTGAGGGACACCCTGTCCGCATGAAAGATGATGAAAGGCTCCACTGCCATAGGGGCCTGTAATTCAGATACCCTTCTTGCTGAAGTGATGGCTAAAAGGGAAGCTGTTTTCCAAGAAAATAATTTTAAATCTGCAGTAGCAGCTGGCTCGAAAGGGGGAAGGGTGAGTTTCTCCAATACAAAGTTAAAGTCTCAGATTGGAGTTGGTGCTCTCCTGGGTGGTCTTAATTTTTTTGGGCCCTCTGAGGAACTGCTTGAGCAGTGGAATAGAGAAGAGGGGAGGTTCTGTGTTATAATGAGCTGAAATGGCTAAGGCGTGAATTTTTATTGAGGAAAAAGACAAGCCCTTGTGAAGCATCTCAGTAAAGTATTGTAAAATCTGAGGTACATTGGGCACTGCTGTGCTCATCCCTTGAGACTGGTTCCAGGCACAGAATCTTTTCCATTTTTCAGCATAAGATTTTCTAGTACTAGGCCTCCTTGCCTCTAAAATGACATCCATCACTGTTTTACTGAGGGATGGTAAAGGAGAGCTTAGGCAATTAGCCAGGCTGCTAGGTTCAGTGTTTGAAGCTGAGAGTGTAGAATCTGGTTCTCCTGCTGAGACAGCAGGGTAGGAGTCTGAGGCAGGTGCCATGGGCACAACAGTGACACACTGCGCAGGAGGGGGTACCAGTGTTGGCGTGGCCAGGCTGCTGCAATCAAAATCATCCTTGGTTTGTCTTGTTTGATCTTTAGTAGTACTTTGGAGAGCAGAGGCAGAGGAGAAAAGGCATAAACTGATAGGTTTTTCCAGCTGAAGGACAGAGCATCCACTTTCCAAGCTTGTCTGTGGGGAGTCCTTGCGCAAACATTTTCCAATTGATAGTTCTGGGGGGAGGCTAACAGGTCTATATCTGTGCTCCCCCATTTGCTTGTCAACATGTTGAAAATCCTTGGTTCCAGTTTCCACTCGTGTGGGTCCATGAGGTCTCTGCTTAGTCCGTCTGCCAGTGTATTTAGTTTTCCTGGCAGGAAATGAGCTTGTAGATGTACTTGGTAGCTCAAGGCTGTGTTCCACAATGCCATGGCTATTCTGCAGAGGGGGTAAGAATGTATACCCCCTGCTTGGTTATGTACCATATAACAGTGGTGTTATCCGTCTTTACCATTAAATGTCCTGGAAGAATGTGGTCCTTGAAGGCTGTTACAGCATTCTGTACAGCTAATATTTCTTTATGATTGACGTGATGGTGCATTTAAATTGGGTTCCATTTGCCCTGAATGCACTTCCCTGCCAGGTGAGCCCCCCCCCCCTCACATGCATAGTCTGATGCGTCTGTTGTTAGGGTTTGGGCGGCAGGGGGTAGTGTGAATGGTAGTCCCTTGTTTTGGTGGTAGGCCTCTGCCCACCAAAGGAACTCTAGGCACAGACAAGGAATGATAGGAATCATTGCTTCTAGATCCTGAGAATGTTGACACCATAGGCTTTTTAGATACCATTGTAGTTTCCTCATATGCAGTCTTGCATATGGAATTAGAAGAATGCAGGAGGCCATGAACCCCAAGGCTTGTAGTATTTGCTTTGCAGATAGCAGGATTTTGTGGCCACTTGTTTGAAGTAGGTTGTCAAGTGAATTTGTTTCTCTGGCATGAGGAAAACCATCTGGGAAATTGTATTCCAGCTTGCTCCCAGGAATATAATTTGTTGAAAGGGTACCAAGTGTGATTTCTTTTCATTTATGGTGTACCCCAGACAAGTTAGCACCCTTTGTACAAAAGCCAGATGATTCAAAAGTATGTCCTGGTTTTCTGCCTGAATTAGACAATAGTCCAGGTATTGGTATATTTGAATATTTCTTTGCCTGCAAAATGCAATGACTGGAGCTAGGCACTTTGTGAATACCCTGGGCGCAGCAGATAAGCCAAAGGGCAGTGCACAGAACTGATAGTGCGTGTAGCCTGCTTTGAAGCATAGGTCTCTTCTGCAAGATTTCCTGATTGGGATGTGCAGATATGCTTCCTTTAAATGTAGTGTTGCCAACCAGGCATCTTTGCTTAGCATAGGAAGCAACTGGTGAAGAGTAGGCATCTAGAATTTTGGAATCACCAAAAAGGTGTTTAGAGTAGGCAGGTCCAGGATAGAACGCCATAAATTGTCTTTTCTGGGTACTAAGAAACATCTCGAGTAGAAACCTTGTCCCTTTTCCTCTTCTGGTACCAACTGAATAGCCCCTATGCTTAAGAGAGAGAGTACTTGCTTTTGGGCCTCTGCCCACTGATTTGGAGGTAGATTTGGCCAACCGCTTGGAGTTGGTAACGTGTGGAAGTGAAATCTGTATCCTTAGGACACTATATTTAAAACCCATTTGTCCTGGGTAATGAGTCCCCAGTTCTTTGCATGAAGTGCAATCTTTCCCCCCAAAGGGGCAGTCAGTTGAGAAGTGCTTGGAAGTTTAAAAAGAAGTAATTGAGGCAGATTACCATATGAGGGAGTTTTATTACTCCCTAATAAGATCTGCTGGATCTGTGTTTGCACTGAGAAGGTCTGGGAGAGGCAGGAAAGGACCAGTTCTTAGAAGGCTAATGCCTACTAAATCTTGGAGGTTGCACTTGTAAAAAATCTTTAACAGTTTGCATAGATTTAGCTTTTTCCTCCATCTTTTTAAGAATTTCTTCTGCCTTGTTGCCAAACAGGCAGTCCTGATTTAAGGGAGTATCCAGTAATTTCGCTTTAACATGATCTGGCAAGGATTGCTCATTAAGCCAAGCATGCCTTGTAAGTACAGACCCAGTTACTGCAGCCCTGCAAGATGCCTCTAGTGAATCAAAACCACATTGCAATGTATGTTTACCAACTTGTTCAGAAGAATGCATAAAATCCTGTAAATCCTTATTTTCAGTACAATCAGGAATCAACATCATTTTCTGTTTAAGCAATCCAATAATATGCAGCTGATACTTTAACATATGAAACTGACAGCTTATGTTCTTAATGGCCAAAGTTGTAGAAGTGTATACTTTCTTACCCCATCTATCCAGCGCCCTGGAGTCTCTACCAGTGGAGGTAGGATTTTTGGCAGTAGTAGCTGTAATGCCCTTGGATCCCTGTGAAATGGTTTCAGGATCCGCAGTAGGATTTTTGAAAAGGAACTTGTGAGAGTCAGGAACCCTGTAATATCTATCAGGTTTACTGGAAGCAGGAGGTAAAGAGTCAGGGGCCAAGCTAGATTCCAAAAAGGCATCATCAACAATGTCCAGTACAGGAGGTATAGCTAAAGGCCTGTGCTGGGGCAGGAGTAAGAAACCTCTAAGCCTCTTTTTAGAATCAGAGAAATCCTGACTTTCCCAACAAAAATAAACTCCCTGAGAGTATGCAATGTTTCACCAAAAGAGTAATCCTCTGGGAGGGAAGCAGAGGGAATAGAGTCCTCAGCATCAGAATCCTCATAGGTGGATAAGGGTAAGTCCTGGTCATCCGAGGAAACAGAAATTTCAGAATTCTGGTCAGAAGTATCATAAACAAACTCAGTCCTAGGTCTCGTAAAGGGGGAAGGTTGGATTGCCCCTGATTAAAGTAATAAGGTCTTCAGTCATTCTTATCATTTTTTTTTTAGGCATAGAGGCCTGACCATGCGGTCTGGGCTTCAGTGTTTTAGGCCTTGAAGAAGAAGATGGCGTTGGTTTGTTAGGCAAGTTAGTAGGCCTGAATATACCCTCAGAAACCAGTGCCTGCACTGCGGCTCCAGACCCATCCAAGGTAGAGACATCCGCAGGTTTCACAGTTGAAGTATCTCACAGCATACCGGCCTCCGAATGGGTCTCAGTAGAGGCCTGCGAATCTGAATTAGTGGGTATCAGGGGCTGCAAAAGCACCTCACTGAGTACAGGTGAACTAGACGGTCTGTCTCTGTCTTTAGCTTTGCATTTCTTCGGAATGTCGGTAGTGGGATGGCTTACCGAAGACATATCAGGATAATTGAACCAAGCACCAAAAAATTTAGAAGCGCAAATATACCGTCAACAGATAGTTCGTGGTTTTAAATAAGGCACAAAACCGACAGCGAGGTACGTCGTGGTGAGGGCCTAGGCAAGGAATACAGTACTAATGAAAATCTTTATGAGGTATTTGCTTTCCACAAGAAATGCAATTATTTACTTTTACTGACATCGGTTTAGAGCAAGAAAAAGTTTCCCCAAAGGGGTACTTAGCTTTTAGTTGATGACTTCGGTTCTGAAACTCGAAAACGACAGGAGTCGGCCGACTGGCACTTGCGAACTGCTTCGGGCATCTCACAACAAGAAAGACTGATGTAATGACGTTGGCTGCATGTTTTATATCCCTGACAACCTGACGTCACGGAAGAAGAGACAGCAACTGACATAGGACCCAAGACTTTGTTAATCAGGCCGACTGAGGGCTACTGCAAGCAGATAACCCACATGTAATGACTGCAGCAGTGAAACACGAAGAACATCTGTGATGCCACTATGGAAGATGACAGGAATGCATGCAGTTCTTTCGGGGGACACTAACACACACACACACTCTAACACACACACTGTAACACACTAACACACACACACACTAACACACCTGTGTTACAACAACACTTTGATCTGCTCCTTTTATGCGAACAACCAACCAACCATTGTTGAAATGCTTGTTTTGGGCACCAAAGTGTTTATTTTATTTAATTTGTATTTTTTCTGGGTTAGAGCACTGACCTTTGTTTACATTTTACACAAACATCCCGGGAGAGGTGTCTGGTTAAGCGACTTGCTCAGATTAAACAATTAGGCAATGCAGGCTGAGGAAATCAAACCTTGCACAACTGGACCACAGGAAACAGCTCACAGGTTCATAGGTAGGTACTAGGCTATTGGCCCTAGGGCCTATACAAGCTTAGCCAAAAAGGTACCCTGGCTTTCGCCATCCAAGAAAATTATTTTCCTGTGCCCCTGTCAAGCAGAATCACAGAAGTGATCCCCGGGGTGAATTTCCTATTACCCATCCAATCATCAAGATTTTTCTTGAAGAGTGCTAATGAGGAGCTCTGTTTGACATAGATAGGTAGTCTGTTCCAGAGTATGGGAAGTCTCTGGGACAGGAATCTATCCCTCCAGCATGTTCTGTTTATTGTGGTGACAAGGTTTAGCTCCCTAAAGCGTGTAGCTCGGAGGGATTGGGATTTCTTTAAGTGCAGCATGTCCAACAGCTCTGGGTTTGACACAGCTTTGTATGTTAGGTGGAGATCGCCTCTGAGTAGGCGATATGCGACACAGTAAAGCTGGAGTTTTTTGAGTCGGTCTGCATAAGGCATCTGTTTGAGGCCAGTAATCCTCTTTGTGAGGTATTTTTGCGGCCTTTCCAGTTGCTGTAGATGTCTTGTGAGGTACATACCAAAAGGGGCGTTGTACTCTATAATGGATCTAATGAGTGATGAGTAGAGGGGAACAATGACCTTTTTTATTCTGGATGAGAAACCTTTTATGATGAGTTGTGCCATGTACAAGGATTTCCTGACCACTGTGGCGATGTGATTATCAAAGGAGAGATTACTGTCCACTTGTGTCCTAAGGTCTCTTATCACACTTTCGGTGTTAAGTAGACTACCACCTATGTGGTAGTCCATGGGTACAGAGTTTTTATCAAAGGGGATGACAATGCACTTTTTGGCATTGAGCTTGAGGCCATGGCTTTGACACCAGGCATCTGTCTCAGTGAGGCCCTTTTGTAGGATGGCCACATCATTAGGAGTTTTGATTATGGCTCCTAGTTTGCAGCCATCTGTGAATTTCGCTAGCCAAAGACCTTCTGTGTTAACCTGTACTTCAGAGAAGTAGATACCAAACAGGAGAGGACCCAGGATTGAACCCTGTGGTACTCCACTTGTCACTGGACTGAAGTCTGATTTGGAGTCTGCTACTTTCACAGTGTAGGTTCTGTCAGTATGCCAGTTGGCACTCCATCTTGTGACATAGGGATTTATACCTAGTTTACTGAGTTTGTCTATAATTCCAGAGTGGGGGATGGTGTTGAATGCCTTGGCAAGATCTAGATACCCTCATCTATGTCTTTGGTGACTACTTCAAAGAAGTCTATCAGGTTTAGGAGACATGATCTGCCTTTTACAAACCCGAACTGTGTGGGGTCCAGAGTTTGCAGATCTCTAATGTCTTTGTTTATGAGTTCCATGATGATACATTCCATGGTCTTGCAGACCAGGCTTGTCAATCTAATGGGACGGTAGTTCTCGGGGTTTGTTGTGGACCCCCCCCCTTGTGGAGTGGGATAACCATCGAGGTGCGCCATTCAATGGGCACAAAGCCTGAGGTGAGGCTATGATTGAACATGGTACTTAGGTGAGGTGCCAGTTCGTTCTGTAGTTTGTGTAGAAGGCAGCCTGGGATGTTGTCAAGTCCCATGGATGCTGTGTTCTTGGTTTTGGAGAGTGAGGTTTTTACCTCTGCAGCCGTGATTACAGGAACTTTGCATTCTTCCAGTATAAAGATGGGCTGTTTAGGGGGTGAGAGGGGGGTAAAGTTAGCACTGAACCTATCTGCCAGGATGTTGGCAATATCAGTTGGTTCTGTATATTTAGTATTATTGTGCTGTAACTCAGAGCAGATCTGAGTGTTGCCATTGAGATTCTTGACATAGCTATAGAATGCTTTGTGGGTGTCTTTACAATCAGTGGTGATTTTGTTTTCATAACTAGTTTTGAAAGATTTTATGAGGGATCTCAGCTTCTTACTGAGGCTGACCAGGGAGTTCCTCCAATCGTGGGATTTTACTCTTTTTTGTAACAGTTTCTTTCTTCTGTTGTAGAGTTTGCTTATGGCAGAAGACCACCAGATTGGCTTCCTTTTTTTGGTGGATAGCATCATCCATGCACTCGTGTAAGTGCTTATAAAGTACATTTGTGTAGGATTCAGCAGTCGTACCTCTATTGTCTATCTGCATAGGTGTCGTGAAGTTTGCCACTTCTGTCTTAAGAAGCGTGAAGTTGGCTATGGAGGCATTTTTTATGGTTGTTTTCCTAATGGGGGTGGGAGCGGGATGTGGATGTCTACGGTGATTTACTTGTGGTCGGATCTGACCAAGGTGCTGACCTCTGGTGTGGAACACAAGTCGCCCAAGTTGGTGATGACCAGGTCTAGGACATTGCTGCCCCTGGTGGGGGTGTGGATAAGTTGATCCAAGGCATTGGAATTGATGATTTCCAGAAAACGTTGAGCAAAAGGGTTGGTACATGGGTAGTTTTCCCAGTTAATGGTAGGGTAGTTAAAATCACCCATTATTAGAGTGTTGGGTTGTACCTTAATATTTTCCAGTGTATCAAGAAAAGAGGAGTGGGAATCCAGGGGCATGGTGGGGGTTCTGTAGCAAGCTACAAACTGGATTGCAGTTTTGCCCAGAGTTAGTGAACTTGGATAATCTCGGATGCATTATGCTGAGCAACTAGCTTGGAGGTGTGGATATCCTTAATGAATATGGACACGCCTTCACCTTTAGTGTTTCGGTCCGGGTTTGGTGGCCAAAAGGGATGGCATGAATTATAGCCTGGTAAGCAGGGGTGTTCTCTGAAGCTTTGAACCAGGTCTCTGTCACTGCACAGATGTCAATGTTCTTCATTTTAAGAAGTGCCTCGAGTGTGTACATTTTGAGGTTTAGACTTCTAGCACTGAGTAGCATTACCCTCAGGTTTTGCTTGCTTGTACCTGTTACAGTGGTGAATTTGTCATTTCAACCTTGCCTAAAAAAGGCACTATAGGGGTGGCATGAGCCTTTGCCAGTATCCAGAATCCCAAGAGAGATAGGTGCAGGCCATCTCTGGCAAAGCAGCGTGGTCTGTCGATCATGTCATCCCAAAACTGATGAAAAACAAACTGTCAAAAAACAAACCAAAAGGTTCCGAACCAGCAGGTGTAAAACTCCAAAGGTTTATTAGAAAATGTAAAAGTAAAGTGCTTTTCATCTCCCTTAGTAGGAAGACTTCTTCAGACAAAGGAAAAAATCATCAAACACAATTTAAAACCCAAAAAAGGGGTGTGTGTTACAAAATTACAAACAGCTGCCTTAATTGAACCCACTGACATACCTTCACATTTAAAGCTGTATTACATTAAAAGCATAAATAAATGTCCACTTAGTGAAGACAGGGTGTCAAACATAAAAAAGTTTTCAAAAAAGAAACATGAACTTGCTAAAAGTAACCAAGAATGTCTTAGTGAAGATTTATGACCCTAATCAAGTGTAAATACTGTTTGTTTCCTTTAAAATACATTTTAGCAAACAACTTTTCATATTGTAAAAACAAAACTCATACAGAATCTTGTGATTAAAAATAAAATAAAATGAAGTAATGCTTGCAACCAAATATAATATCCATTCACTAACAGAAAAGGTAGTAAGGAGTACACATTTCTAATGCATAATGAAGAATCAATAATAAATGAATAAATAAACAGTGAAACTCAACTAGGAGTCTGCAATAAGCGGAATTTCAAAGGCGTTTCCAATAAAAGAAATGTTATTTCTAATATTAAATAACCGAATATGTTTATTTCTGTGTTAAAAATCTAACACAGAAATTGCTTGTCATTTCAATGCCAACAGAATGCAACAACAGTATATGAAAAGAATTTTTTTAAAATGTTCCTCAACCCACTCCATACGGCACATTGTTCTGCAAATGAGTTTGTACTATGTGTGAAAAAGGTAATAAATAAAGTAGCAGAAGACAAAAAAAAAAAAGTTATTAAAGAAGTATGTGTCCCAAGAGTTACAAATAGTTAAGGACTCCTGGGCTTTTTTAGAAAATGTAGACAAATTTGAATACTGTGACAACATTCATTTTCTTACAATAGATGTAGTCGACCTTTACTTCTCCATACCCCACGACACAGGGATTGAATATGTCACCAGAAACCTAATAGCACATGGAGCGGAGAGTGATGAGATCCGTCTAATTCAAGAACTATTAGACGTGATCCTGAACAATAATTATGTTGGATTTAATGGGGGCATACATAAACAAATAATTGGAGTAGCTATGGGTTTTGTTTTTACCCTATGAAAAGTTGTTTGCTAAAATGTATTTTAAGGGAAACAAACAGTATTTACACTTGATTAGGTTCATGAATCTTCACTAAGACATTCTTGGTTACTTTTAGCAAGTTCATGTTTCTTTTTTGAAAACTTTTTTATGTTTGACACCCTGTCTTCACTAAGTGGACATTTATTTATGCTTTTAATGTAATACAGCTTTAAATGTGAAGGTATGTCGGTGGGTTCAATTAAGGCAGCTGTTTGTAATTTTGTAACACACACCCTTTTTTTGGGTTTTAAATTGTGTTTGATGATTTTTTCCTTTGTCTGAAGAAGTCTTCCTACTAAGGGAGATGAAAAGCGCTTTACTTTTACATTTTCTAATAAACCTTTGGAGTTTTACACCTGCTGGTTCGGAACCTTTTGGTTTGATCATGTCATCCCAAGCAGACAGATACTGGATTCCCTTAGAATGACACCAGAAGCTTAGCCAATTGTTAAAGTCAATCATTTTGTCCTTTGTACTATGGTATCATTCTGGGTGATGGCAAGATGCTACTCAGGGCTAGGGTCATACCTGCCTGGGCTACAAGATCGGAGAGCTCCTCCATGTCTCTTTTCATGTAGTCCAGGGAGGTACGTCTCAGGTCATTCACACCAACATGGACAATGACAGAGTCATATTTGTACTTGTTGTGGAGTGACCTGAGTGCGTGCATTATGTGGCGGATCCTGGCACCCGACAGGCAGCTGACAGTAACTTTTTCTTTGTTTAGCCTGGTGAGTGGAACATCAGTGGACCTGACTATAGAGTCACCTACGTTATGCCTTATGGGCTGTAGTTGAGTGGCACACTGAGTATGTGGGCTATGTGTCATTTGGGTTGTGTTGGGGGGGTGGAGGTTGCTTGCATTTCTGCTTTGGAGGTTTCGGTTGTTTGGGCAGATTTTTACTGAGAGCCTCCGTGAATGTAGGTGTGTGTTTTGTGCTTGTGTGTGTGTGTTTTGGTGGTGTAGGTTTTGAAAGACTATGTGATGAGTGTGGTGCGGTGCAAGTGTTTACCTTCTCCTCTTGACTGTCTAGTCCAGTCTTCGGTGAAGACAGCTTTGCTTCCAGTTTGGCTATATAAGTGCATCTCTTACAGGCCGTAGTGTTGGGTGGTAGGAGGAGAGGGTTGTCTGTGTACATGAGGCAATTGCTGCATTGTCCAAAGATGCCCAGATTAATCAGGTAGACAGAAGAAAACACCGGGAGCTGACCTTTAGACATGCCTGAATAGGTGCTTATTTATTAAGTACTAAAAATGGTTTTCCTCTAGACAAGTGAGGAAAGTTGAGTGCTGTAGTAATTTGTAACTTATTTAGTGCTTACAATGAGTTCTGAACAAGTGCTGAGCTCAACTAAACAGATTTGAGTGCTAAAACTAAAAAGCTGGCTAGTTGCAAGGGGAAATTTGAAGAGCACACTTTATGGCGCCAGGAATAGTTTAACCCTAGTTAAGTGGGGGGGGGGGGGCTCAGGAGCTCACAAACAGTCCTGGACACAGTAAATCTGCATCTGGAAAAGAAAGGGGGAAGCAAGTTTAGAATTTTTTTTTCAGTAAAAGTGGAAATGGAGAAAGCTTTCTCCATTTCCTTAGCTTTAGCAGCTCTTAACAGCATACTTGCTAAGCAAGGGCTAGCAGATACTCTTAGAACAAAGAACTAATGGATGTAACCCTACAAGTGGATATTAAGAATAATGAAGATACACACAGAAAGACTAGTTTGCATAATGGCTGAGGTCTTCACCTTCCATGCACGAGGTGCAAGGTTCGATCTTGACCTCCAACCAATTGTCTGTATGGAGTTTGCATGTTCTCCCTGTCTTTCTGTGAGGTTCCTCCCACTTCCCAAAAATATGCAGAGTGTTTCTACTTCAAACTCAACCAAAAATGGAGCTGTGGGCAGCAGCATCAATTCTAGATGGCTCTTGTAAGGGGAAGAGTTGTATACAGCAACCACTTTGAGCATTAACTGTGGTGTGCTGTATCCTCAAGATAGGAGAACACACATCACAGACTGCTATCCACTCGAAGGTGTAAAAACTGGCTCTAGGTGATTCAGCTCTGTTGAGTAATTTTACCAAATGGTACATTACCAATAAGCAGGCTGAGGACCCCGCCTACTCTGACCTACGCCAAGGACCCATGGGCGTATGTGCCATTGCTCTCCATCTCAGAGCTCACTAAGAGACAAGGTTGCAAATGCATCACAGCAGCCCTGGGTCAATAAGCTACTGGCTGGCTGATGTCCAGCTGCCCGCTTGGGTTACCTTGGTAAAGCTATACATAAAACCAATGAACCTGCCAAAGATGATCTAAGAAATCCTACACTCAGTGTAGGAGACTGGACATCCTATATATCTAACAGACAAGATGGGAGAGCACTGCAGCAAAGCCACTTGGCTTGGGATCCAGAGTCTACTACTCAGGAAGCGGACAGGCTAGAAATTGTGTGGGAACTGCAGTGAGGAAGAAGCTTCAGAAGACGGTCAGGGATATTGTCAGAATTAGTGACAGACTCATGGCGATTAGACTCCAGCCCTAATGACAGGGCAGTATTCATAATCACAGCCTATGCCTCACAGCAGGATTGTTATAGTGAGGAAAAGAATGCATTCAGACAGCAGGACCTATTAGATAAGGTAAGACAACAGGAATTGGTGTTGATAATGGATGACCTGAATGCATATATTGAGACAGAACTGCCTGGTACACATGGGTGGGGCAACAGCAATAAACAAGGAGAGGCTAGATGGTAGCCAACACATGGTTTAGAAAGAGAGAGTCACAAGATCATATACAAGAGTGGTCAACATACAACTCAGGTAGACTTCATCCCAGTAAGGAAAGAGCACTGGGGTAGAATCGATGACTACAAAGTCATCCCCTGTAAAATAGTCAGTCCACAGCATAAACCACTGGCTGTCAGAATCAGCTGCAAGCAGTGGTGAGAAAAAGCTCTGAGGTCTACAGAGACTAGGCCGAAGACCTGGAAGTTGACTGGAGAGAAAGCACAACAGTTCAAGGAATTATTCAGGGCTCTAGCACTTCAGGAAGAAGTGGAAACAGGTGGGGCTGAAGAAGAATAGCAGCACCTCAAAACAGCGTGTGTGAGAACTATTGAGCAGGTATGTGGCCGAGCCAGGTGTGGCATGGTACATAAGGAAGGTGGCTTGTATTGGAATGCAAAAGTCCAGGAAGTCATCAAAACAAAGGAGTGCAGAAAAAAGTGGGAGATAGAAAAGACGGACTAAACTAGGAAGGAATACTGGCTGGCTAGTAAACAGGCTAAGAGAGCAGTTGCAATAGCAAAGAATAAGGCATCAGAGGCACTCTACCAGCTTCTGAAAAGTGACTCAGTACGTGACACAAAAAAGTACATCAGGTTACAAAGGAAAGACAGAAGGATAAAGAAGACAGTCAGACACCCTTCATAAGGGATGGCAGCAACAATCTGCTCACCAGTCCACAGGACAGCAAAGGCAGATGGAAGAAATACTTCCAGCAGCTTCTGAATGAAGAAAACCCCACAGAAGCTGCCACAGACATAAGCTATTATGAGAGAAGAGCAGAAGCCCATCATATTAAGAAGTAAGAACAGTAAAATTAATGCAGGGAAAGCACCAGGCTCAACTGAAGTCACAGCTGATATGATAAAGATGTTGGGTGAAACTGGGAAGAAATTGCTCTTGAGAGTACTCACAGCAGTATGGAGTACCAGTGTAAAAAAACTAAGGGGAAATTCACAACTGTGGGCAGTACAGAGGTATCAATCTCCTGTCACACTGCATGAAAGTCCTGGAGAGGATGACTGATAAATGAATACACAAAGTGCTAGAGAGTAAGATGGGAGATGAGCAGTTTGAATTCAGACAAGGGATGCAGCACAACCAACCTAATGTTGGCAGTGTGACAGACAGTTGAAAAGAAGCCAGAAATAAGGAAAGAATCCAACTGGGTACTCCTAGACTTGGAAAAAGCATATGACAAGGTCCCAAGACAGCAGATTTGGGCAGTCTTGTGATGGTTTGAAGTCCTAGAAACAGAGGTAAAAATGGTGCAGGCTTTGTACAAAGACCCAAAGACTCAAGTCTAAACAGTGTTTGGACTCACAGCGGGGTTCCCAGTGAGAATGGTTGTGCATTAGGGTTCAGTGCTGAGCCCAGTGCTGTTCATACTGGTGATGGACTGCATTAGCAAACAGGTCAGAGGGGACAGGTCAACGAAGTTGCTGTATGCAGACAATGTGGCAATACAGACAGACTAAGAACTTCAGCAAAGAACAGTGGAATGTAATGCATAACTGAAGGCACATGGGATGAAACTGAGTACAGATTAGACAGTGGTAATGGCAGCAAATATGGGAAATCAGAAGAAACTGAGAAATGAGATAGAAGGGAAGATAGTGGAACAGGTTAACAGCTTCAAGTGTCTGGGAGGGGTGGTTGAGGCAAAGGGAAGTCCTGAATTAGAGGTCAAAACTAGAATCAGAAGGGCTGCAACCAACTGGCACAGGGCGTCAGGGGTAGTGTATGACAGAAGAATGAAAAAGAAAAGTGAGGTATACAAAACAGTGGTGCAGTCTGTACTACTGTATCGTACAGAAACCTGGGGAGGAAAGGCAGAGCAGCTGAGAAAGTTAAGTGCCTAAGACAGGTAGTAGGATGCACACTGTGGAACAGATGAAGAAACGAGGACATCAGAGTGGAAGCCAAAGTAACTTCAATTGCAGACAAGGTCAAATAAAACTGATTACAGTGGTTCAGGCACATGAGCAAAAAAGCAGACGACAATCTGGTGGAGAAGGTTTGGGACAGATAGGAAGAAAGCAACAGGAAACAAGGGTGTTCAGCAAATAGGTGCATAGATTGTGTGAGAGAAGACCTGCAACAAAGGTAGGACAGTGGCACCGAATTAAGAGAGATGGTGACAGTTGACACGACACCCCAACCCTATGCAGAAACTGGGGGGAAAAAAGGGGGATAATGATACGCACAGGTGTGGAAGAACAATGACAAAATATGACTGCAAAAATGGACAATTAACTGATTTTAACAGAATTATAGGATACATATCACTGCAGTAACTCAATGAACAACTACGTTTAGAGACTTCTAGCAAAGTGTTTAGAGTGGTGCAGCTGAAAGAAATCTTGACATACATTGACCAACTGGATGTATCTTGATCAGACAGGAGGTGGTATATGTGTACAGGAAGTATCATTCAATCTGCATCATGTTCTTTCATTAGGCATCCCTGACAAATATCAAAGAAAAAAATCAAAGTTCTTCTGCAGCTGTCCCATTTATATTAAACATACCTTTTACAACTGAAAAAATAAGTTATCTCTACACACAAGGAACGTGGAAGTTCTTTGTTTGCTTTGGTTTTCTTCCTTTTACTTTACTCTACCGCTCCAGACACTGTTCTGAAAGATTGATCTACCTAAGTATGGTGATTCCAAGTACATCAATCATCACTGCACTGGCTCTGATGTGGCTTTTAAGTCAAATCGCACTTCTTGTTGCATTTGGTGACAAGTTCATTGCAGCGGCATGTCAATATATTCTCTTCCAAAATCTGCTGCTTATGTGACACAGCCAATGAACCTCTGAGAACCAACTTTAAAAATGCCACACCCACCCAGACTGCCCTCTGTGTGAGCACAATTCTCTATATTACTTTGGACACATGACATTAAAACTCACGTTCACTGAGCATCGGTCAATCGGAAAACTGAAGACTTATGACAGAATTCCAAGGGAAGCCTTAATCCTCACCTTATCATGTTGTGCTGTACTTTACGCAGTCTGTACTTCCAATTAATAATACTATTTACCTTACACATATCAATGGAGGGCACTTCCCACAACATGTTTGTAATTACTGTCTCCGACCACTTTGCATAAAAAAAACAGAAGTTATGTTCTTACCATAATGTTCCATCTGTGTTGTTCATCTTCATTCATTCATTACTGATGGGTGTTTGTTCTGTCCTCGGAACCGAGTCAGCCTTATAACAAGCTTGTGCCAGCCAAAAAACTCTTGAGCCAAGCTTTACCCACAGTGCCCCTCTCCTTGTTACCTCAGATTGAGTTTGCCCATGATAAAGAAAGCAGACACTTTTTCTGAGCAGGTCCCATAATATGGGATTTGGACCAAATCCGAACCTCCAGGAGCCCCTTGGAGGGGGAAGGAGGGTGGGAAGTAAAGAATGAATGAAGATGAACAATGCAGATGGAACATTATGGTAAGAACATAACTTCTTTATTTCATGATGTTCATCTTCATTCATTCCTTACTGATGGGACAGAGTCCCAAGTTACTTTATGTCCTGGGAGACCCCTATGGAAGATTGTTTCTGAGTATGGTTGAACCAAAGGATCCGCTTCCCCTGGAGAGCGGATCCAATTTGTAATGAGTAATAAAGGTATGAAGGGTAGACTAGGTTGCAGCTGCACAGATATCATCCACTGAAGCCCTTGAATGAAAAGCAACAGAAGTCACCACTGACCTGGTTGAGTGCACTTTGACCTTGCACGGTAGAGGAATTTTATTATGTTGGTAGACAAAGCATATACAACTTCTCAACCACTTAGATAAGGTTACCTTAGAAACAGAGTTTGCCAATTTTGGCCCTGAATAGGAAACAAATAACTGGTCAGATTTACGTACTGATTTAGTTCTGTCTAGGTAAAATTGTAGTTCTCTATGTACATCCAGTAAATGAAGGCAGTATTCTCCTTTATTTGGGAAGTCTGGGAAAAAGTCTGGGAGGACAATTGTCTGATTAACAGTCAATTCCGAAATAAGTTGGGCAGAAAGGACGAGTTAGTCCAGAGTGATACTCCGTCCCTATGAAAGACCATGTAAGAGTATTTTAAGCACAAGGCCTGAAGTTCGAATATGCATCTTGCTGAAGTGATGGCTACTAAAAATAGGGATTTCCAGGATAAGAACTTTATATCGCAAATGGCAGCAGGTTCAAAAGCTGATTTTGTCAGGGATTGCAGTACTAGTGTTAAACTTCAAGGTTCAATCGGTTCTTTGAAGGGTGGTCTGATGTGCTAGACCCCTTTCAAGAAGGTTTTACAGAGACAATGGGAAATTAAGGATGAGTCTTGGAATCCATTGTGGAAGTTTCAGATAGCAGCCAAATGTACTTGAATGGTGGAGGCTGCCGTTCCTGAATGAGGAAGGCTTGACAAATAATCCAATACCGCACTAACAAGGGCTGAGCCAGGGTCTAGCTCTTTCTGTCAGGACCAGATAAGGAATCTCTTCCACTTGCTAAGAAAGATTTTCCTACTGGATGATTTGTGTGAAGCCAGAAGAATGTTACGTACCAGGGAGGTAAGGTTATTCTGCCTGGCAATTACTGGAAGTGGAGAAACCAAGCTGTCAGCTAGAGACTGGATATGTTTGGATGTATCAAACCCTCCGGGTGCGAGATTAATTCTGGAGATGGATCCAGAATCCATGGTTGGTGTACTACGTGAGGCGAAAGGAAGAGAAATCAAACTTGTCAGGGCAAGTAGGGTGCAATGAGGATTGCTCTGCTTCTCAGCCAAAGGGCTTTCTTTAGAAATTATGGGATCAGAGGAAGGGGAGGGAAAGTCCCGTGGACCAATCGTGTATTAGAGCGTCCCTCAGGGACTCCCCCTGAGGGGGGAATTAGGGCAAAGTGGCTGCTGCATTTGTGACTTGCTGGAGAGGCGAATAGGTTGCAGCAAGGCTGGCCCCAAAGGCTGAAGATCTTCACTGCTATGGTTGAATTGAGGGGCCACTCATGAGGCATGAGGATGCACCTGCTCAGTATGCCTGCAATCATGTCGAAAATGGTTGGAAGCTGTTGCCCATTGCCAAATCCTCATGACCTCTTGACACAACGGGTAGGACTTGGTTCCCCCTTGTTTGTTGACTTACAAGATCACTGACATATTGTTGGATTGGATAGCAGCTGTCCCTGAAGGGAGGGCAGATTGAAAGGCTTGCAATGCTAGAAACACCACCCTCAGTTCTAGAACACTGATATGCAGATTGGCCTCCAGAGGGGACCAAGTGCCTTGGACTGTCTTTCCCTGGAAGTTCATAGGTTGGTACTAGGCTATTGGCCCTAGCGCCTATACAAGCCTAGCCATAACATTTCCCTGGATATTTCTTCCCACAATATTTACTTCCTTGGACCCCTGTCTAGCAGGGCGACTGACATGATCCCCGGGGTGAATTTCCTATCGCCCATCCAATCATCAAGGTTCCTTCTGAAGAGGGCCAAGGAGGCGTTCTGCTTGACATGTATGGGCAGTCTATTCCAGAGTATAGAGAGTCTCTGGGTCAGGAACCTATCCCTCCAGCATGTTTTGTTCATTGTGATGACAAGGTTTAGATCCCTGGAGCATGTGACTCTGAGGGATTGGGATTTCTTTAAGTGGAGCATGTCAAACAGCTCAGGGTCTGACATGGCCTTGTATGTTAAGCAGAGATCGGCTCTGAGTAGACGCTATGCCACTGAGTATAGCTGGAGTTTTTTTAGACGGTCAGGACATGGCATCTGCTTTAGGCCTATGATTCTGTTGGTGAGGTATTCATGCAGCCTTTCCAGCTGTTGCAGATGTCTTGTGAGGTACATACCAAATGGGGCATTATACTCTATAATGGATCTAATGAGGGATGAGTACAGTGGGACAATGACCTCCTATTTTTTTGGATGAAAATCACTTAGTGATGAGGTGTGCCACATAGAAGGATTTCCTGACTGTTGTGGCAATGTGGTTATCGAAGGTGAGACCACTGTCCACCTGTGTCCCTAAGTCTCTCATCACACTTTCGATGTTTAGTGTACTGCCACCTATGTGGTAATTCATGGGTACATGTTTTTTTCCAAAGATGCTCCACCCACCCTATCAGGGAAGCATCCGTGGTCACTATGGCTTTGGACTGAGATGGGGAGAAAGAGCGACTCCATAGCTCTTTTTCTGGCTTCATCCACCCAGTTAAATCTTACTTGCATCGGTTTGTTATGCGAATCTGAAAGGACATATGATGATGTGAAGGGGAGCACTGTGTTAGTAAGAGCCACTGGAGAAGTTTCATGTGTAGCCTCACCAGGGGAACTATTGTAATTGATGCTGCCATTGATCCTAGAAGTTGAAGGACAATCCGAGCTGGGACTTTATCTACAGAGAGTATCAACTGGAGTTGGGACCTTAGTCTTTCTAGTTTGTGATCTAGAAGGGAGACTAGGCAAGACTGAGTATTGAATGTTGTTCCTATGAATTCCAAGGTTTGAGAAGAAATCAACTTGCATTTCTTCCTGGTTATTGAGATTCCTTGATATTTTTACAGTTTTAGACTGTAATTTAAGGCTGTAACCAGTAGACACTTGGTGGGGGTAGTAAGCAGCCAATCATCTATATAAGGAAACACTAAGAATCCTTGTAGTCTCAAGTGAGCTGTTACCAATGGCATGCATTTGGTGAACACTCTGGGGGCCATAGAGAGTCCAAAGGGCAGCACCCGGAATTGGTAATGATTGACTCCCAGTCGGAAGCAAAGAAATCTTCTGGAGGGTTTGTCCATTTTTATGTGGTAATACGCATCCTGAAGATCTACTGAGCACATCCAATTGTCTTTCTCCAGGAAAGGTAGGATAGACTGAACTGTGACCATCCGGAATTTTGTTTGGTTGACAAATTTGTTCAGAATGTTGAGATCCAAGATTGGTCTCCAGTCTCCTGTCTCTTTTGGCACTAAAAAGAACCTTGAGTAAAATCTGGATCCTATTTTTTTCTGGTGGGACTGCTTGGATGACTCTTTTTTGAGACAGCTTTCATACTTCCTAAGCTGCTACTTCTCTTTGACTGGGTGGAACATCAGAAATGTGCCTAAATGGCTTTGAGCAAATATTGAAGGGTATGTGATAACCTCTGGCTATTATATTCTGCACCCAAGAATCTGTGGTTATTGTTTGCCAGGCAGGGTGGTGCAGAGAGAAACTACGGCCAACTGCTTCTACAGGAAAGCAATTGGGCCGCTCTTCAGGAGCACTGGTAGGGCTGCCCAGAGAAAGAATCTCTGGACCCCTGGTTACACGGACCCCCCCTGCCTCTGTAGGGGCATCTTCCTGATGAGTTACCCCATCTGCCTCGAGGGGTAAACTCTCCATGAGTGTCACGGAAAGGACCCTAGGATTTCTTGTGCCACATCTTTCCACTCTTCCGATTCCTACAGTAGTATCGTTGGGGGGTGGAAAAATGTACATCCACAGCAGACAGGGTCTTGCCGTCCTTTTCACATCTGGCTAACGGTCTTTCACTTTCAGGTCAAAGAGGGAAGATGCTTCCACTGGAGCATTAAGAAAGGAAGACTTAAAAAAGGTCTGCAAAGTCACAAAGGTGCATACAAGCATGACGTCTCACAACAATGCCTAAACCAGCAGCTATAGTCGCCCCTCTGGTAGTGTGAGAGATTAACCGTATGGATGAGTTGGATATAGATTCCAAGGTCACAAGCTGTGAAGCAACTTTGTCATGTACCTTGTCAGAAACTGCTCCTGCTAAGGTTCCAGAAAGTTCCAAGATTAGGACTCTATGGAGCCTGGTAAAGTGTGCCAAGTAATCCATGGACCAAATGGCAAAGGTCGATGAGGCAAACACTCACGTCCCTAACCTGTTCATCACCCAAGACTCCATGTTTGTGGGGTGAACAGTATGGCTCTCCTCGGCATGCTCTTTCTTACTGGCCGCTGCCACCGCTACCACCATAGCATCAACTGGTAGGCCTTTGGACCAGTGTGGACTTTCTTTTGGCGAGGAAAGAATTTTGTCTGGTCTCTGGGGGATTGGTTCAATGGTATCAGGACTCTTCCATGCGCACTGCATGACAAGTTGGACTAGTTTGTCTGCAGGTAGGGTCATCCAAGAAGTAAAGGGTTGAACACGAAAAGCCTGCAAGAATACGGACTCCTCAGAGGAGGGTGTGACTCCCGAGCACTGGCCCAGTAATCAAGAAGCCTCGATCCTAACCACTAGCACCAGTGAGGGGCATCCACATTGGGAAGGAGAACAAATACACACACAGTAAAGTCCAATTTCCCTTAAGAGCACACAGAGATCACAGTCAGTCTGGGGCTGGTTTCTCCCTTTCTCTCCAGAACCCCAATAAGACTCCCCACTGGCATAGCTATAGTGTACAGATCTCAGCCTAGTGGTCAAGCTAAAACCTCTAGCACCTTCTCTGTCCAACCAGTGTTTCATGTCCCTGCCCAAGTAGCTGATGCTGACACGCACACACCTTAAGATATGAGTTATATACAAACACACAGATATTCCTGAGGAAGGCTGGCACAGGTTTTCCAGCTATGAACCCTTCCTGACAGTCTATAAGATAGTACCAGCTGCCACCAACCAGTAATATGAACTACTAAAAAGTTCCTTACCAAAGTGTGTCAAATTATTACTGTGCAATATTATTATTCAAATAAGTGTGACTGAGCAGCAAGACTATTGGTGTGGCTTTGCACAGTATCACTATATACATGCTATACACTCTAGAGCTTAAATTATCTCTACACAAAACAGCCACAGTTGAAAGGTTTAAAAATATTTAATAATAAATAATAAAAACACAAGACAAATCTTCTCAATTCAACACAGTGCTAGTCAAGTGTTCAGACATCACAGGAAAATGCTTAACATCATATTGTAGAATAGTTCTGACATAAATATAGAAAACAGCTAGTACAAACTTACTATTTTCTATCTTTCCTTAAGAGCAATCACAGTTCTAAATAAACTTACATATAGAGCAAAAGCACAGTACTGGCGAGTTGTTGTCAGCTTTAGACAAAATCCAAAACACTCTCTCTCTCTCTGAGCCAGTCTTTTAAACTGATAATACATCACTGCTGACTCACTTTAGATTACATCATTCTTCTCTAGTTCCCAGGCTAACAAAAATTCAGAGTTTAACATAGCTTTGATGTTGCACCTGGTCAGGAAACCACAGCAATTAAAGACATTATATATGTAAAATCTAGCAATTAACTCTGGTCTCAAAACAATAGAAAGTATCTGCTGGTCCAGACATCACAGCTCAGAGTTTGGGATCAAACAGTCATAGAATGCTTGACTTATCAGCTTTCTTCCAGTAGAGTGCACTGTTGTTACATCTTTGACATTCAACATTTAACACAATGTTCTTACATTTAAGAGAAGAAGCCTGTGGTTTATATTAATATTGACAAATGACAGAATTATCTACAAAATTCATCTAGCCAGGCTGGCAGCCTTCACATACCCCCCCCCAGGATAACTCACACTAGTCTTTCAAGTGACTGTTGAGAAACATTGCTTGAGAGGGTTAGGTCTATCTGAGTATACCTCACCCCATTCCCTGACTTGAGAGCCCATCTGCATTGGTATTGCTAACCCCACTGTTGTGCTGGACTGACATATCATATGCTTCCAACACTAGGCTCCATCTTAGCAACTTAGCATTTTGCTGGTGGGCTTGGTGTAACCATGTTAGGGGATTGTGATCTGTAACTACAGTGAATTTTCTTCCATACAGATAAGGCTGAAGTTTTTGCAGTGCCCACGCTACGGCTAGACATTCCTTTTCTACAGCTGCATAGCACTCCTCCCTGGGTAGAAGCCTATGACTGAGATAAACCACTGGGTGCTCTTATCCCTCTGAAGAAATCTGGCTAAGTACAGCCCCCACCCAGTGGTTCGAAGCATCCACCTGCACAACAAATTCCTTGCTGTAATCTGGACTGGCCAACACAGTGGGGCCCTCCCAAAGCTTCTTTAAGCTTCTGGAATGCCTGCTCACATGCTGGGGTCCACACTACCTTGACTGGCCTGTTTTTCCTTGTCAGGTCTGTGAGGGGAGGAGCTATGGTACTATAAGTGGGGACAAACTTTCTGTAGTACCCTGCTGTCCCTAAGAATGCCCTCACCTGCTTTTTGGTAACAGGTGCAGGCCATGCCTGAATGGCTTCCACTTTGGCAGGTTCTCGCCTGTTTTTACCACTCCCCACTCTAGGTCCCAGGTAGGAGACCACAGCCATACCCACCTGACATTTGCTCAGCTTAATGGTCAACCCTGCCCTCTGTAGTCTGCCCAGCACCTCCAAGACATGTTGAAGGTGCTCTTGCCAGGAATGGCTGTATATGGCAATATCATCTAAGAAACTAAGGGCAAACCCTCCTAATCCTGCTAGGATATGATCTACCAGCCTCTGGAAGGTCACTGGGGTATTATTCATCCCAAAGGGCATCTTTGTGAACTCACACAAGCCAAAAGGAGTCACAAAGGCTGACCTCTCCCTAGCACTGGGAGTCAAGGGCACCTGAGAGTAACCCTTATAGGTTCATATGTAGGTACTAGGCTATCAGCCCTGGGGCCTATATAAGTCTAGCCAAAAAGGTTCCCTGGCTTTCGCCACCCAAGAAAATTTGTTTCCTGTGCCCCTGTCAAGCAATGCCACAGAAGTGATCCCCAGGGTGAATTTTCTATTTCCCATCCAGTTGTCAAGATTTTTCTTACAGGGGGTCAATGAGGAGCTTTGCTTGACATGAATGGGTAGTTTGTTCTAGATTATGGGAAGTCTCTGGGACAGATATCTATCCGTCCAGCATGTTCTGTTTATTGTAGTGACAAGGTTTAGGTCCCTGGAGCATGTGGTTTGGAGAGATTGGGATTTCTTTTAAGTGTAGCATGTCCACAAGGTCTGGGTTTGATATAACTTTGTATGTTAGGCAGAGATTGCCTCTGAGCAGGCGATATGCGATGGAGTAGAGCTGGAGGTTTATGAGACGGTCTGTGTATGGCATCTGTTTGAGGCCGGTAATCCTTTTAGTGAGGTATTTCTGTGGCCTTTCCAATTGTTGTAGGTGTCTTGTGAGATACATGCCAAATGGGGCATTTTACTCTATAATGGGTCTGATGAGGGATGAGTAGAGAGGAACAATGACCTCCTTTTTTCGAGAGGAGAACCCTTTTTTGATGAGGTATGCCATGTAGAAGGATTTCCTGACTTCTGTGGCGATGTGGTTATCAAAGGAGAGACTACTGTCCACCTGTGTCCCGAGGTCTCTTATCACACTTTCAGTTTTTAGTGAGCTACCGCCTATGTGGTAGTTCATGGTACCGAGTTTTTCCCAAAGGGGATGACAATGCATTTCTTGGCAATGCGCTTGAGGCTATGACTTTGGCACCAGGCATCTGTCTCTGTGAGGCTCTTTAGTACAATGTCTACACCATTAGGTGATTCTATTATGGCTCCCAGGTTGCAGTCATCTGCAAACTTTGTTAGAAAAAGACCTTCTGTGTTGGCCTGCACTTCAGAGAAGTAGATGCCGAACATGAGAGGACCCAGGACCCAAACCTGTGGTACTCCACTTGTCACCGGTCTGAAGTAGGACTTAGAGTCGGCTAATTTTACTGTGTGGGTTCTGTCAGTGAGCCAGTTGGCCACCCATCTTGTGACATAGGGATTTATGCCCAGTTTAGTGAGTTTATCTTCTAATTCCAGAGTGGGGGATGGTATCTAAAGCTTTGGCAAGGTCAAGATAGGCTATGTGCACTACCTTGCCATTGTCTACAGCTCTAGTGACTGCTTCAAAGAAGTTAATCAGGCTTAGTAGGCAAGATCTACTTTTTACAAACCCAAACTGAGTGAGGTCCAGGGTTTGGAGGTTACCTATGCCTTTGTTTATAAGCTCAAAGATGATACGTTCCATGGTCTTGCAGAACAGGCTCATCAGGCTAATGGGGTGGTAGTTTCTGGGGTCCGTGGTGGCACCCCCTTTGTGGAGTGGGATAACTGTTTCTGTGCACCACTCAGTAGGAACATAGCTGAGGTGAGGCTATGATTGAACATGGTACTTAGGTGAGGTGCCAGTTCGTTCTGTAGTTCATGCAGTACACAGCCTGGGATGTTGTTTGGTCTCATGGATGCTGTGTTCTTGGCTTTGGAGAGTGTGGTCATTACTTGCTCATCCGTGATTACAGGGGCTTTGCATTCTTCCGTTATTAAGATGGGCCCTTTGGGGGGGGGTAAAGTTAGCACTGAACCTATCTGCCAGGATGTTGGCAAAATCGGTTGGTTTTGTATATTTAGTGCCACTGTGCTGTAACTCAGAGCAGATCTGAGTGTTGCCATTGAGATTCTTGACATAGCTTTAGAATGCTTTGTGGTTGCCTTTGGAATCAGTGGCGATTTTACTTTCATAACTGGATTTGGAGGATTTTATGAGGGATCTCAGCTTCTTGCTGAGGCTGACCAGGGAGTTCCTCCAATCTTGGGATTTTACTCTTTTTTTGCAACAGCTTCTTCCTTCTGTTGTACAGTTTGTTTATGGCAGGAGGCCGCCAGACTGGCTTCCTTTTTTTGGAGGATAGCATCTTGGTTCTGTTGGGGATGGCACGATCCATGCACTCGTGTATGTGCTCATAGAGTGCATTTCTGTAAGATTCAGCAGTCGTACCTCTACTTTCCATCTGCATGGGTGTCGTGAAGTTTGCCACGTCTGTCTTAAGCATGAAATTGGCTTTGGAGTAGTTTTTGATGGTGGTTTCCTTAATAGGGGTGGGGGTGGGATATGAATGTCTAGGGTGATTAGTTTGTGGTCAGATCTGACCATCGAAGAGCTGACCTCTGATGTGGAACACCGATTACCCATATTGGTAATGGCCAGGTCCAGGATATTGTTGCCCCTGGTGGGGGTGTGGAAAAGCTGATCCAAGGCGTTGGAATTTATGAATTCCAGAAAACACTGAGCGAATGAGTTGGTACATGAGTAGTTTTCCCAGTTGATGGTGGAGTAGTTGAAAACGCCCATAATTAAGATATTCTGTTGTACCTTAATATTTTCCAGTATCTTAAGAAATGAAGAGTGGGAATCCTGGGACATGGTGGGGGATCTGTAACAAGCTACAATCTGGTCTGCAGTCCTGCTCAGTGTTAGTTGCACTTGGATAATTTCGGATGCATTATGTTGAGCAACTAGCCTGGTGGTGTGGATATCGTTAATGATTATGGACACACTTCTGCCTTTAGTATTTCAGTCCAGGTTAGGTGGCTGAAAGGTGTGGTATGAATTATAGCCTCGTAATGCAGGGGTGCTCTCTGGAGCCTTGAACCAGGTCTCTGTCACTGCACAGATGTCAATTTTCTCCATTTTAAGGGGTGCCTTGGTACGATCAATGGTGGTAAAATACTTAGCCCGACCCAGCTGCTCTAGGGCCTCATCAGTGCTAGGCATGGGGTAAGCATCTGACTCTGTGTGGCTATTTCATTTCTTGTAGTCCACACAGAACCTGGTGCTGCCATCCTTTGGCACCAGCACCACTGGGGAGGCCCAGGGACTGTTGGACTCTTGAATTATCCCTAGTTCCAACACCTCCTATATCTCCTCTCTCAGAGTCTGTTTGACTCTCTCTCAGGCACACTATAAGGGGCCTGCCTAATAGACCTTTGGGGTCCTGTATCCACCTGGTGCTGCACCAGGTGGGTGCACCCTGGTTTCCCCAATGAACATGTCCCCAAACTCCTGTAACACTGCTCATACTTCTCAAACCTGGGTAGGAGATAGCTGCTGGGACATTGCTACCCCTTCCACTGAGGTGTCAGTCCGAGCCTCGCTGAGGAAATCAGTCACCAGAGCTCCCTCAGACTCCTCCTGCAATCCACTTCAAATACTCAGCACAAAGGCCTTCCTATCATGGTAAGGTTTCATCATGTTAACATGGTGCAATTTGTGCTCCTGCCTCCTGCCTAGCAGTTCACCATGTAGTTAACATCACTGATCTATCTTACCACCTTGTGGGGTCTGTGTCTGACAGGAATGAGAGCATATTCTCCAGCTTGAGCATTCCTGTCATACCATACCTTTTTCTGTTGTTAGGATTCTGCCAGGTTCTCCTGGAACAAGCCCATGAGTTCCCTGAGCCTTGTCCTGAGGTTTAGGACACATGCCACAACAGACTCCTTGTGAGATTCACACTCACCTTCCCACTTATCTCAAATTAAATCTAGAGGTCCCCTCACCCTATGCCCATACAGCAACTCAAAGGGTGAAAAACCTGTGGATTCCTAGGGAACCTCTCTGCAAGCAAACAACAGATGGAGCAAATATTTGTCCCACTCCCTCTTAAACTGGTCTGCAAATGCCCATAGCATGGACTTGATTGTAGAGTTTAACCTCTCAATAAGACCATTAGTCTGGGGATGGTAGGGGATGGTCTTCAGGTACTTCATCCCACAGTACTTCCACAGACAAGCCAGCAGGTCTGGCATGAAATTGGCACCTCTGTCAGTCAGTATTTGTTTTGGGAAACCTTCCCTGCTGAAAATCTCTAACAAAGCATTTGCCACCTTTTTTTGTCTCAATGGAGGACAAAGCCACTGCCTCAGGGTATCTTGCAGCATTATCTACTACCACTAGGATATACTTTTTTCCTGAGGAAGTTGGGTTACTCAGAGGCCCCACAATATCCATAGCTACCCTCTGAAATGGCCCCTCAATCACAGGGAAAGGCATCAAAGGAGCTCTCGCCTTATCTCCTGCCTTGCTACCTTTTGGCACTGCTCACAGGTCCCACAGTACCCTGTTACATCTCTGGAAATTCCAGGCCAATAGAAATTCTGCATAGTACATCTCTTTGTACATTTTATGCCATTATGACCTGCAAAGGGAATATCATGGGCTATGGCTAGAAGCGTCTCTCACCTTCTAGTCCTCCCTCAGGTTCATCTCTCTATACAGTAACTCTTTGTCCCAGTATACAGATTCCCCTTCCCTTGAGAATCTAGTGCCTCACTAGCTACCTGCCTCAGGCCTTGTAATGCAGGGTCTGAGAGCTGACCCCGTCTCAACTCTCTCTTTGTAACCCTTCTCAGCTCCCCTTCCACAGGACGTCTGGCATCCTCTGACAGCCTGGGTACTACTACTCACCTCTACCTTTGCAGTCACTCTGTCCAAGGGAACATCAGTACCCACAAGCAGCTGTGGCTCACCTTCAGTCTCACTGCTACAGAGTAGCTCCCTCCCTAAAGTAACCACCTCACCAGTTCTGGCTGCAAGTGTGTCTGAGTCTCCCCAGGCTACAAGACCCACATGCTTGTCTCAAAGCCTAACTGCATTAACAAATAGTACTGCCTCATCAAAATCCTTCCCTATAAGGACATCTGTAGGATGGTAGTTTGATGCCCCTGCTGTCTCAAGGCAACCTACTACTGGCATTTTGTCCTTCCACTAACTGGCTCCCTCACCTTTTGCTCCCCACCCTGCCTCCCTGGACATCTACATGCCATATTGCCCCACTGGTTGCATTCAAAACATTTAACCCTAGGTCCTGGACATGTACCTGGACTAGTGGCTTCCCCTGCTACTGGCAGATTCTGTTGGGGCAGTCTGGGCTGCCCACCATTGGTTCCTTTAGACCCGTGAGCAGTACTGGGGGTCCCTTTCCTGTGCAGGGATGCCCTGCTTGTTAGGTATAAGTCTCCCTTCTTCCCCAATTCATCTGAAGTAGTACATTGTCTCTCAGCTAACCAGATCCTCATGTCCTCAGGCAAAGTGCTAATGGCTTGTTCCCTCGCCAAAAGGTCTGCCAGCCCTTCAAAAGTAGTGACTTAACATCCACTCACCCACCTATGAAAATAAGTGCTCACTTCGGCAACATATTCTCACACATGTTCATATGCGTTGTGTCTATGCTCACAAAACTTTTACCTATAAGTTTCAGGTGTTAGCTTAAAAAATTCTAACAGGCAATTCTTAACAGCAGTAGAATCAAATAATTTGTGATCAGAAAGTTTAGACAACACAGTTACAGCTTTATCATGGAGTAAGGGGGTCAGGAACCATACCCACAATCTATGGTCAACATCATACTGTTTACATACCCTCTCAAACATATCAATGAAACTATCAAAATTATCCCCCTCTGTAAACTGCAGAAAACATTTACTGACCTTTTGTGCTTCTGGGGTCCAGTTACCCCCTTCCTCATTACCTCCATGACTCTGGTGAAGAGTCAGCATCTCCTTTTCATGCTGCCTCTGCCTTTCCTTCACCTCAGCTTCCGGACATAGCAGTTTCTCATTCTCCTCAGCCTGTAGACATCTCAGTCTCTCTGCTGCTTCTATTTCCAAATGCCTGGCTTCCAAGTCAAGTCTCTTTAGCTCCAGATGGATTTTTAAGTCCTCTGCAGAAAGGCTGAGCTGTCCATTCTCTAAGTGTTGTACATCTCCACAGCCAGTCTGATCGTCCTCCTGATTGCCGTTTTCTGATGCAGCTGTGACCAGAGCTGCAATCATGTCTGCCTTAGTCAGGTTTCCATGCACCAGTCCTTTAGCCTGGCACATCTCAGCCAACTGGCTCCTTGACAGCTTTCCATACTCATCTGCTGACATGCTTGCCTGCTCTTCATGACTAACTAAACTATCAAAAGAAATAAAACAACTGTGATCTGAACTCTGAATATTCACTGGGTGGCTGATTTACAGTACAAAAACACCTTTAGTGATCACTGTGCACAAGCTACAGGAATTCACAATCCACATCACTACAAGCCAATTGCCAACCAATTAATATGTGGTGTGGATATCCCACCACCGCCAACAATTAATATGTGACTCCCGAGCACTGGCCCAGTAATCAAGGAGCCTCAATCCTAACCACTAGCACCAGTGAGGGGTGTCCACATTGGGAAGGAGAACAAATACACACACAGTAAAGTCCAATTTCCCTTAACAGCACTCAGAGATCACAGTCAGTCTGAAGCTGGTTTGTCCCTTTCTCTCCAGATCCTCAATAAGACTCCCCACTGGCATAGCTGTAAGGTAAAGATGTCAGCCTAGTGGTCAAGCTAAAATTTCCAGCACCCTCTCTGTCCAACCCGTGCTTCATGTCCCTGCCCAAGTAGCTGACACACATACACTTTAAGATATGAGTTATATACAAACACACAGACACTCCTGGGGAAGGCTGGCATAGGTTCTCCGCTATGCCCCTTTCTGCCAGTCTATAAGGTAGTACCAGCTGCTACCAACCACTAATATCAGCTACTAAAAAGGCCTTTACCAAAGGGTTTCCAATTATTACTGTGCAATATTATTATCCAAATAGTAAGTGTGACTGAGCAGCAAGACTACTGGAGTGGCTTTGTACAGTATCACTGTATACATGATATATATTCTAGAGCTTAAATTATCTCTACACAAAACAGCCACAGTTGTAAGGTTTAAAAATATTTAATAATAAATAATAATAACACAAGGCAAATCTTCTCAATTCAACAAAGTGCTTGTCAAGAGTTCAGACATCACAGGTAAATGCTTAAAATAATATCATAGAATAGTTCTGACATAAATATAGAAAACAGTTAGAATAAACTTACTGTTTTCTATCTTTTCCTAAGAGCAATCACAGTTCTAAATAAACTTAAACATAGAGCAAAAGCAGGGAACTGGTGAGTTATTGTCAGCTTTAGACAACATCCAAAATACTCTGTCTCGCTGATGACAGTCTTTTAAATTGATAATACATTTATTTATTTTATTTTTATTTTACATTTGTTAACCGGGGGGTGTCTGAGCCGAAAAGGCCCTTTTTCAGCAGAGGCCCAGGGAGAAAAGCTCCACATAGAAAAATTACAGATACATTCATCACTGTTGACTCACTTTAGATTACATTATTCTTCTCTGGTTCCCAGGCTAACAGAAACTCAGAGTTTAACATAGCTTTGATCTTGCACCTGGTCTGGAAACCACAGCAATTAAAGACATTATATATGTAAAATCTACCAATTAACTCTGGTCTTAAAACAATACAAATAATCTGCTGGTCCAGATTTCACGGCCCGAGTTTGGGATCAAACAGTCATACAATGCTTGACTTATCAAGCTTTCTTCCAGCAGAGTGCACTGCTGTTACATTTTTGATGTTCAGCATTTAACACAATTTTCTTACATTTAAAAGAACAAGCCTGTGGCTTATATTAATATTTACAAACGACAGAATTATCTACAAAATTGTATCTACTTAGTCTGGCAGCATGGGTTGGTGGGCTTCCAGCCTCCCTGCCATTTTAAAGATTTCCTGTATGTCTCTGATGGAGACATCCTCAGGGGAAGATAGGTGGGGACCCCTCCCCTTCATCATAGTCCATATCTTCAGTGAGGGACTCTTCAGGGGAGTCCACGTGCTTCCTCTTGCATGATCGTTTACATGGCACCTCTTCAGTGGAGGCTTCTGAAGAGGAGTCCGAAGAGAGGGTGCCCTGCGGTAGGGTATCATAAGACTCTTGTGCTCAATGTCCTGATGTGGTGGACTGTTATCAGCTGAGGTTCAGAGGGAGGATATATATGGTACTTCAATGCCAATGGTTTGCCTACAGAGGCAAGGGCCCTCTCCATCACTTGGAAAGCTGGCCCGCCTGAAGAGGGATGGGAGCCTGGAAACAAGAAGGACAACCTCAGAACCGGGGTCACACCCTGCTCCGAAGAACCCAGTCCCAAGGAAGGAGCTCCAAGAGGACTTGGTGCTGCCAAAACTCCCAGAACCGTAGTAGACGGCGCCGTAAAAAAAATCGGCATCGTACTAGGGGTTATGGTGCTGGCAGCCCAGTCACGATCCCAAGGATGGATCTGCTCCAAATGAGTCGGTGACCAAAGGGTCGGCTCCAGAACCACGATGAGGTCCACTAGTGGAACTGAAGAGGTGGGAACCAAAACAGGCATTGGTGTCAGGTACTTCAATACCTGCAAGGAGGTCAAAGGAAGAGAATATGCAGGAGTCCGTGGAGAAAAACTCTCAACTCCAGTTGGGAGGGAGTTTTGGAAGGTGTTGAAATCCCTCTGTCCATCAGTAGCTGATCCACAAGTCGCACGACATCCAATTCCGAGAGGCTCCTGGAGGAGCGGGTTGATATCTCCGACAGAGAATCGAGCCATTCCAAGAAAGAGTGATATTGTTGCCCAAAGAATGGATCTCCCACAGGGGAGTATTGGATCCGAGGCGCAGTTTTGCCTATCGGCACTGTGGTCTCAGGACCAGTAAGATGTATAGGAAGGGGGGGAAGTGACCGGTGTTGGGTATACTATTGTTGGTGCCAAAGAGGATGGGACTGAAATGGTAGATAAAGACATGGTCAGTACAGTGGACATTATCTGTACCGTGGCTGTTGCCAGAGGTAGTGTCACTGAAGATGGTACCAAAGTGGATAATCAAGGTCTTTGAACAGAGGATGGCACCATGGTGGGTGGTTGAGGCCCTGGTGCTGAAGTCGTTGGTGCCAATTTAGGGATTTTTGGTTTTGGTTCGGAAGACTTTTTATCACTAGTATGAGGCGAAGAAGGAATGGAGTGACTTCTTTTGTGCTCTTTCTTTGGAGGGGTTGAGCCCTCTGACTCAGAAAGAGCCTCTGAAAAGGGAGTTTTTAAAAGGCCTTTTAGTATCAGCTTACTTTTCCTCTCGTTTAGGACACAAGAACTGAACCCTTTACAAATTTCACATGGTGGCTGGGTAGAGAGGTGAAGAATACCCAGGCAGTAGACACATGATACATGAATGTCTGAATTAGGCATTTTGCGGCCACATTGGTCACACTGTTTGAAACCTGTTGTCCCTTTATTTTCAGACATGGCTGGAACAACTTACGGCAAATATTCACTATAAACCAGTAAAACACAAAGTACAAACTCTATATATCGACATATTAGGAAAGGGAAGAAAGGAAAGAATACACCAACAATGGTATTTAGACTACCTCAAGAAGTACGGGGATAGAAGGTAGAGTGAGGGAAGGCCTCTACCACTGATGGTACTGAGATTACCAAAATGGTAAGGAAAGCAAGAAAAAGCACTCAATAGGGGGTAAAGGTTTAGCAACTAATGAGAGAAGGAAATAGAGAAGTAATAAAGTGAAAAACTGTGGAAAAAAGTTTTAAGAAATGCCCTACACTGACCGCCTCAAAAAACTCCAGCTTTACTCCGTAGCATATCGCCTACTCCGAGTGATCTCTGCCTAACATATAAAGCTACGTCAAACCTAGAGCTGTTGGACATACTACACCTAAAGAAATCCCAATCCCTCCAAGCTACATGCTCTAGGGACCTAAACCTTGTCACCACAATAAACAGGACATGCTGGAGGGATAGATTCCTGTCCCAGAGACTTCCTATACTCTGGAACAAGCTACCCCATCTATGTCAAGCAAAGTTCTTCATTAGCACTCTTCAAGAAAAATCTTGATGAGTGGATGGGAAATAGGAAATACACCCCAGGGATCACTTCTATGTCTCTGCTGGACAGTGGCACAGGAAACTAACTTTCTTAGGTGGCGTAAGCTATGGTAGCTTGCTGGCTAGGCTTACGTAGGCCCTTGGGCCGATAGCCTAGTACCTACCTATGAACCCATAAGAATGATAAATTTTATAGTACTTAGCTGAGAGCTGGCTTGACATGTCTTGATATCTACGTGGCAAATGAGATTTGAGGTAGCATGGTTAGGGGCACTATGGGTAAAGCTTAGCTCAAGAGTTTTTTGGCTGGCACGAGCTTGTTATAAGGGCCAACTCGGTTCCAAGGATGGAACAAACACCCATCAGTAAGGAATGAATGAAAATTAATAACATCAGATCTAGGGTTACCTCTGAAACTAACCCATGGTGAATCAACATGCAACGTTTTTCCAATAAACTGATGGAAAACACATGATGGGATAGAAGCTATAAGGCAGCAACAACACTGCAGATGAGGTTACTGCATAAAACAGAGTAACGTGAGGACTCCCCATCACTATCACATGCTGCAGCAGTAGATTATTTACCTATATATCCACCAGATTATTCTAATGCACAGAAACGTGTCCTTCCTCTGGTCTTGGTGGTGGCGAGGGGCAGTTTGTGACAGTACCACAACCCAGCAATTATAAACCATGAAGAAGGCAGTTTCCCACCCCAGCCCCACCCACATGCTTTCCTATAGAAATCTACTACATAAGGGTAGGAATACACTGATTCTGGGAATGCATTCTGGCAAGTGATCCTTTGGGGGGTGGGGGTTTACCTGCTGTTACTTTCTCTTTGAGGGCCAAATAAGCAGACAACACACACAGGAAAGGACATCAAATAGTTTAAACATACACAATACGAAATGCACAAAATGAAGAAATAATGAAGGTCAAAAACATCAGAACTACCTTCAGAAAACAACTCTGTCCAAACCAACCCTACTCTTGCAGATTACATCCAACTAAAAGCTCAGATGGGAGCAAATCTTACTCTGCTTCAACAAGTTAAACTGTTTGCTGCAACATCTTTAGATTTAATACTGAGAAAGGTTTGCTGAAAGTCCTTGTGAAGTTTGTATTAAGCTTAGTATGATAAGTAGAACTCAAGCCATAGAGAAAATAATTGTGGATGAGGGAATTTTCGAGAAAGTTGGTGTGACTGTGGTTGACTGCACATATTCAGGCTCTCCTGAGTACTCTGTTGGCAAAAAAGAAGTGAACTTAAAACCCAATCTAAATATGTAAGAAGAAGATTGGGCATTATTTTACAAAAGTTGCAACACTTATCTAATAACATTTTTAAATATCTTCTTTTTTCATCCTTCCCTTGTGCCAACTGTGCCTCTCCTTCTGCTCAATCTATAGACCTGTTTGCTCCGTGTGATGTGACGGCACAGTAAAGGTAGGGGTTTACTTTTTAGTCCCTAACCCCACAGTTTATGTCTGTTAAGGTATCCCATGACAGGGCATGCAATGGGCAACAGCGACATCATGCTACTTTTTTCTGCAAGCAACGCAACCACTCAGGACTACCCTGCCCCTGACCCCTTCAAGGCAGCACTTTTAAATGATAATCTAGTTTCCACTGGGGCCTCCATAATGGGACCAGGAATACTGGGCACGGTCTTCAACCCTCACCCCATGAGAATTGAGCCAGCATAGCCACATTACCCCTCCCTTTCCCCTGCCAGCTTCAACTGGTGTCTCAGCCACTAGTCGAACCTGGGTCATTGTTGGGGCCAACACCGCATAATAAAGTCTTCCAAAAAAGCAGTAGGATAGACAGGCAAAGACAGCAGTACAGCAGCATAGCCATAACATCAGAGTTTAATAATCGGACTCATACAAGTCTACGAAAACACATTTCAGGTAAAAATAGCCATCTGCGTCAAGTACAACCATACGTTTTTTTTTAGCTGTGTCTGAAACCTCAAAGGCAGTACACAACAATGTGCAGGGCTGTTAGTAAATGCAGCCACCTACACTGAGCCAGAAGGTATAGCAAATCTACTGGCTGACAAATTCAGCTCCAATTTGACCCCTTTATACCCTCAACTCACGTTTCAGGAAATACCATTAAACCTACCCCTCCCAGCAGTCACAAAGGAGCAGGCCCTTGACTTGCTCTCCGAGGCTAAGAATATTGCACTGATTAATAGAAAGTAGAAAGGGATGTTGCCAAACTTAGGGAGCCTATAACAAAGAAGGTAACAAGAGATCCTGTAGAGGTATTAGAAATATTTCAGAAATTTTATGAGAGTCTCTATAAAGTAGAGAAATATGAAAATCAAGAAAAGATACAAATGGGAATGTTTATGGAAGAATTAAATCTGCCAAGGTTAGAGGTAGATGAGGCACTATTACTAACAGTTAGGATAGGGGGAGGGAAAAAACTGATACAGATCTGGAAGGCGTTGTTTAACAGTATCTTAAGAGAAGTACCACCATCCTGGAAGAAAGCGGTGGTAGCTGTAATACCTAATGAGGGTAAGGATCCATCAGATCCAGCTTCATACAGGCCCATTTCAATATTAAACCATGATTATAAAGTGTTCTTGTCTATAATGACTAAAAGAATAGCAAAAGTAATGCGAAAACTGATAAATATGGATCAATGTGGTTTTGTGGAGGGGAAGCAAACATTTGACAACATTAGCAGAGCACTGATGATCCAGAGGGAAGCAGAATGTAAGAAAACACCACTGTTGTTGGTAGGTCTTGATGCAGAGAAAGCATTTGACAGAGTAAGCTGGGACTTAATGAGCAGAGCAACGGAAGCATTTGCATTTCCTAAAAAAATTATAAGGTTGATTAGGAAAATATATGAGGGATTGGAATCGGAGACAAAAATTAAACAGGTTGGGTACTCTGATAATTTCTGTTTGAGCAGAGGAACCAGGCAGGGGTGTCCTCTTTCCCCTTTGTTGTTTGCATTATATTTAGAACCTTTAACAAAGAAAATAAGGGACTCAGAAATTCAAGGATATAATTGGTATGGTAGTCAAGAAAAGATGGCTTTATTTGCAGATGATATTATTTTATGCCTGACAAAACCAGAAAAAGACATTACAGTGTTATGGAACATTTTGAGACAGTTCCAGATCTTTTTGGAATATAAAATTAATGAAACTAAAACAAAGGCAATAGCAGTAAATTATGTATCCACAATGAACTGGTTCAGGAATACACATATATATGGGAACATAATAAAATGAAATACTTAAGAGAATGGATTAAAATTATTCTGGTGTGGCACCTAAGGATGTGAGGGAATAGACTAAACAAAAGATGATATAAAAACTGAGAAAATGGAAACTCTGCTATATGGATATGAATAGTAAGATACAAGCAGTTAAAATGTTTTTAGTCCCTTTCATCTTATACACAGGTCAGGCATATTTTTATCAACCAGAGGAGAAGTTGTGGGTAGCAATTAATAAAGAGCTGAAGGACTTTATCTGGAAGGGGAAGATGGCAAGAGTCAAGTGGGATAAGCTGATTCTTCCAGTAGAATAGGATGGATTGGGATTACCCAATTTGAATGGGGTATTTCAGAGCTACACAATTAAGACTCCTACACATAGCACAGGCAGAAAAGAAGAAGTTATGTACTTACCATAAAGTTCCATGTGAGTTGTTCATCTCGCCTTCATTCTTACAGATAGGTTTGGAGCCAATCCTCGGCTCCGAGTCGGCCAACTACAAAACTCGAGATCTTAAGACAGCTCGAGGCCAAGTCCCTATCCCATGATACATCTTGTGTTACCTCAGATCTTGTTTGCTGCCTTTAACAATACCATATGCCATTCTATCCCCCTTTTAGGTAAGGAAACCATAGGAAAGACAAAGCAGCCATGATAAAACATAAATCTCGGTCCTCGAAAAAGCCTGGAGTGGGTCAGAGGATGGGAAGTAAGAATGAAGGCGAGATGAACAACTCACATGGAACGTTATGGTAAGTACATAACTTCTTTATGTGAAGTTGTTCTATCTCAACATTCATTCTTACAGATGGGTAGTGTCCCAAGCATCATCTTTCTTGGGTGACTCACGGGAGTATGTTTCTCAGGACAGTGGAACCAAAGGAAGTCCTGTCCCTGGAGGCCCTATTGACTTTGTAATGAGTGATAAAAGTATGAGGCTTTGATCAAGTGGCTACTGCACAAATACTATCTATTGGTAGCCTGGCAGTAAAGGTTGAAGATGTGGAAACAGCTCTGGTTGAATGAGCCTTTATATTGTGTTGCAGAGGTATATTGGCAGCTGAGTAAGTGCAAGTGATGCGATCAGATAACCATTTCGGCAGAGTGGTTTTTGCCACAGGTCTACCTTTTCTGGAGTCTGAAAAGGAAACAAAAAGTTCTTCAGATCTTCTAAATTCTTTGGTTCTATCTAGGTAAAATCAAAGTTGTCTGTGAACATCAAGTTTGTGCAGCATATTCTCCACGTTATTGGTGTGTTTGGGGGAAAAACTGGTAATTCTATGGTTTGGTTAAGGTTAGCTTCAGTACAAACTTTAGGTAAGAATGAAGGATTTGTTCGTAGTGAAACTATCAGAATGAAAAATCAAATACGGGGGGTTTATAGACAAGGCCTGTAGCTCTGAAACTCTTCAGGCAGATGTGATGGCTACTAAAAAGATAGTCTTCCAAGACAAAAATTTCAAATCGCATGGAGAAACTGGCTCAAACGGTGGAAGAATGATACGTGAAAGCATAAAATTTAGATTCCAAGGTGTATAAGGGGATTTGACAGGTGGTCAAAGGTGGACAGTCCCCTTGAGAAAAGCTTTGGATCGCTTGTGTAACATTACATTAAAGCCTTCAGTACCAAGATGAAAATTAGAGATTGCAGTGAGCTGCACACGAATGGTGGCTGCCACCGCTCCCTTAATGAAAAACATAGTCAAAAATTCTACGATGGAGGAAACAGGGGCTAGGTAAGGGTCAATGTTATTTTGAGAAGCCTATATGGAAAATCCCTTCCATTTGCTGAGGTGTCATTTCCTAGCAGATGATTTATGAGAAGATATTAAAATACGTTGTGTTTCAGTTGAGAGGTTATGGAACCTGGCTATGTTGGGAATTGGAGCTGCCAAGCTATCAATTTCAGGAACTGAAGGGAGGGATGAAGAGCCCCCGATGAGTGCATCAGAATGTCTGGAACTGGGTCTAGAATTCAAGGCTCTTCCAATAGATGAGGTTGAAGAAAGGGGAACCAAATCTGATGAGGCCAGTGGGGGGCTATCTGAATGATGGTCTTTCCCAGGGCTTTGGCTTTCTGTAACACTTTGGGTATCAGAGGTATTGGTGGAAAAGCATAAAGGAGAGGGGGCAAATTGTGTATGAGTGCGTCCCTTGGGGTGGGGGATTAGGGCAAAATCGCTTCTGCATTTGTGTTCATGGGGGATGCAGAGAGATCGCAGCATGGCTGGCCTCATCTGTGGAATATTCTTTCCAGTATTTCTTTTTTGAGGGATCACTCATGAGGCAACAAAATTGGCCTGCTCAGTTTGTCTGCTATCATGCTGGATTTCCCCAGGATGTGCGTTGCTATCAGAAAGCGGTGGGTGGAGGTAGCCCACTGCCATACTCTTAGGGCCTCTCGACAAAAGGGATAGGACCTGATTCCTCCTTGTTTGTTAATATATCACACCACCGACATGTTGTCCGACTGAATCACAATTGTCCCCAGAGGGAGAGAGTCCTGAAAGTACTGCAACACCTGCAACACCAAGAGTACCGCTCTCATCGCCAGGACATTGATATGCAGATGTGTCACTTGTTCAGTCCATGTGCCTTGGGCTGTTCTTCCCTGAAAATGGACCCCCTACCCAATCAGGGAAGCGTCCGTGGTCACAGTGGCTGATGGTAAGGGTAGGATAAAAGGATGACCTATCGTGACTTGGAGAGAGGTCAACCATCACCAAAGATCCTTTTTGCAGGAGTTTGTTACAATGATGAGATGTGACATGTGACATTGGGAGTTCTTGACAGGACCATTGCGTGAACAGGAGCCATTGTAGAATCTGCATGTGCATACGACCCAAGGGAATTGCTATTATTGCAGTCGCCATCATCCCCAACAATTTTAGCACATCTGAGGCCGGTACCTTGTCTTTGGATATGAGGTTTAGAATTTGTTGTCGAAGTACCGATATCCTTTCTGAAGGAAGTTTTAAAGTGGTGGTGGTGGTGTCCAAATCTGCTCCGATAAAAACAATATGTTGTGATGGCAACAAGCCAGATTTTTCAGAGTTTATGGTAATCCCCAGTTGATTGCAAAGAATAAGTGTGGTGTCCCTGGCTTGTATAAGCTGATGTCTGGTGGAGTGGCAAAGGGAATAAAATATCCTCTGGATAGTATGCTTTGTACCCAGTTGTCATTGGTTATTTTTAGCCAAGCGTCTGGGTACAAAGATAAGCAACCCCCAACTGCCTCCAGAGTT
This sequence comes from Protopterus annectens, assembly GCF_019279795.1. NCBI lineage: Eukaryota > Metazoa > Chordata > Ceratodontiformes > Protopteridae > Protopterus > Protopterus annectens. The sequence goes on along the minus strand of NC_056733.1, from coordinate 885,332,462 downwards.
GGAGAGTCAGGTCTCCTTTCAGGACAGCTGGTAGGGCCTCCCACAGAAATGATATCTGTCGTCCTGATTCTGCCGACCCCCTCTGCTACGAGGGCAGCGTCTTCCATTATTCCTCCTCCTCTGCCCCTGGAGGGGGGGTTCACCACGTGTGTCCTGAAAGGCTCCTTCGGCTATACGGAACCACATCTTTCCTCCCTTTTGACCTTTGGGGTGGGGTCTAGTGGGGGTGGAAAAATGGACTCCGATGGCAGAGGCTTTCCTTCCTGCTCACACCTGGTAAGAGTTTCCTTTACTTTGGGCCCGAAAAGAGATGCGCCATCAAAAGGGGTGTTCACAAAGGATGACTTAAACGGCTACACAAAGGAACATAAGCGCATCCAGGAGTGTCTCCTAAGATCAATTCCTGAACCCGCTGCCCTACTCATTCCATCAGCTGCATATGATATCAGACTCATGGAAGAGTTTACTATGGAATTAAGAGTAGCAAGATGGGAAGCAATCTTGTCTGCAACTCCCTCAGCTACTGTACCCTATAGAGTATCTCCAAGCTCTTTTAGGAGATCTCTTTGCAGTTTCGTGAAATGTGTGAAGTAGTTCAGTGATCGCATGGCAAAAGTTGCTGAATTGAACATGCGCTTCCCATATCTATCCATGATCCTAGAATCTCTATTAAAAGGATGTACAGATGTAGAAGTTTCCAACATCTCCTTTTTGGTGGCTGCCGCCACCACCATGCATCAACAGGCACTCGCTTTGTGAGAAAAGTCTTATCCTGAGGAGAAGAAATAAATTTATTAGGCCTACTATTGACAGGCTCCATGGTGTCCAGAGACTCCCATGCCCTTCGTGAGACTAGCTCCATAAGCTCATCGAAGGGTGGAGACATCCAAGAGGTGGACCGCTGAGACCCAAAAGCTTTCAGGAGGATTGACTCCTCCTTATTATGGTTGATGGGCTTCCAGCCACCCCTCTGATTTAGGATTTCCAAAATATCTGCAAATGAGATAACCTCCGAGGGGGACAATGGGGACCCTTCTGACTCATGCAAGTAGGTGTCTGAGGTGACAGATTCCTGCAGGGAGTTTAAATGCTTCCTCTTGCAAATTTTGTTCCTGGGAACCTCACCCATGGGAGCTTCTGGTGAGGTCTCGGAAGATCAGGGTCCACCCAGTGGGGCTTCCTGAGGCTCAGGGTCTCTACGCTTCACAGGGATCTGTGAGGCAGAAGTAGACACAGGCGCTTTAGGGTTGAAGGTAGTTGGTCCTGACGTTGTGCATGTCCTGGGGGACATTATTCTCCTTATGGCATCAAAGGCACCCCTGCTCCGATGCAAAGGAACCCCTGGGTCCAAAGAAGCAGATGATTCCCTCGGCACCGGAACAGTGGGCTCTGATTCAGAGGTAGGAGCCAAACTCATCCACGCAGAAGCCCCAAGAGCTAAAGTTGGAGCCAAAAGATCGGTCTGACTGTCCTCCCTGGACCCGACCGCCGAGTGTCAGCTCCTAGACCCCTCGATAGACACTGAGGAAATCTAAGTAGTTGCCACCGATGGCACTGGAGCAGGCGTCAGTGCCGAAGGCTTCACAATCATCAGCTCCAACTCCTCTGTCTCCAAAGGACTGGTTTGGCTTGGAGGAGGAAAAGAAGTAGATGGAGGAACAGCTGTCGGTTCCGAAACCACTTGGGTCGGAACCGATAATTTGGCAAACGCCTGCAGCTGTAACAATTTCTGCACCACATGATCCACATCCAAATCAGAAAGAGTTATCAAGGACCGAGATGAATGAGTCAATGATGCCACCGATTGCAAAATTGGTGATTTCAACACTGCGGAGACCGGTTCCAGGACTGGGGACCAGCTCCGAAGTCTGTGGAGTCGACGTAGATAATTTCTTTGATGGTGTTGGATCCAAAATTCTATGCTCCAAGGATGATGACTTCGATGACTTAGTAGATTTGGGGATTTAGATGGTTTATCATGATCGAGCAAAGCTTCTTGAAAAGAGGATTTTAATAGCCCTCTGTCAATCAACATTCTCTTTCTTTCCTGTAGAATGTGGCTACTGAAAGAATGGCAGATGGAGCAGCTTTCCTATAAGTGCAAAACACCCAAACAGTAAACAGAGTTGACATGACCATGAGTCACAGACATTTTCTGTCCAGACTTTGGACATTCTTTGAACCCAGACTTGGGTTGTTCTTCCTTCTCTTGGTCAGCCATATGTCTAATGTAAATATAAATGCACACAAGAAAAAAAACTGTTTAACTTTTCAATAATAATATCTCAAAGAGAAACTATGTTCAACCAACACACAGCAATTCAAACAGTAAGTAGCCCCTAAATCAAAATGGGCTCTACAACATTAATTACATTCTAACTATTAAAGTTTCTAATAATACACTCTTCTAATGCTTTAAAACTACTAAGTTCCTAATAAAACACACTTCTAATCTAATGCTTTAAAACTACTAAAGGCACACCAGAATATGGGAAGAGGCATGATAAAGGCCTAATAAAACGATGGCCAAAGGAGCTAAAGGAAGGCTTAGAAAAAGTAGCCAACAAACTAGCTCTACAAATTCTATAAACGTTTTAAATGGAAAGGAAACTCAAAGTTATAATTAAAAAGGTATTTAAAGAGAAAATTTCTTAAGAAGAAAAACTCTACTGGCCCGAGCTGTGAAGTATCCTCCGATCTGTTGCAGTGGCAAACTAGATCTGGAGGTAACACAAGGTGCATCATGAGATAGGGACTTGGCCTCGAGCTTTGTAGTTGGTCGACTCGGAGACAAGGATCAGCTCCAAACCCATCTGTAAGAATGAATGGCGAAACAGAACAACTTCAGATCTATAAATCAAAGTGGAAAGGTATGATAATGAAACACTGGAGACGCTCAAGAAGCAAGGAGAGGCTGGGATATTGGATGCTGATCCTTAAGTAGAATAACAATAATCATGCAGAATATTATATCCATAAAGTAGCAGAAAGCATTCTAAGCAGTAAACCAACAAGGCAATGGAGAAAGGAGATTCTGCGGATAGGGATGACTGCAATTAGTGATACAAACAACAGGCAAGAGGGGGCTGGAATTTATTTGAGAAAACTGGCAATGGAACAAAGGTATTGGGAGCAAATAACTAGACAGGGAAAGATGAAAGAATGGGAAGGCAACAAGAATTTATTTGGCCTGAAGGTTAAAGACTGCCTTCCTTATCAGGGATTGATATCAGAGTACAAGCAACGAGAAATAAATAGGGGGGGTTCTAAATAAAAGACCAGCACTGGTAGAGTTTTTAATAGACTCTAGAACAGAAGCTGCCATTAAAAAAGGAATAATTAGTAGAGCATATAAAATATTGCATGATGACTATAAGAATCAATCAGAGGATGTTAGAGAGGATTGGGAAGAGCTATTGGGTAAGCAATTCACAAAGAAACAATGGGAGGATGTATATATGTCTCCCAAATATGCAACAAAATCTAAAAGATTTAGGATTTTTGCCTGGAAATGTTTACATACGCATTTTATATCCCAAGTGGACTTCAAAGAACTTTTCCTCAGACAGACAGCAAATGTTGGAGGTGTGACAGGGAAGAAAGAGGTAATTGGGAACATATTTGGGAGTGCAGCGAACTGGTGGATTTTAAGGATTCCCTGCAGGATGTACTATCAGAGATGCTGGGTGGGCAGATTGGTCCGACGAGGGAGATGATTCTTCTGAGCTATGATAGAGAATCGGAATTGCCTAGGCATGGTAAGGCCTTGATGTGTCTAAAAATGGTGGCTGCCAAAAAAGCAATTACTAGAAAATGGAATTCAAAATCTAAACCAACTATACTACAAGTAGTGAATATAGTAACAGAGATAAAACAACTGGAACTGAGATCTTTAGAAAAGGGTAGGAGCAAACTAAATAGGAAAACAATGGGAATTGCTGGAATAATACATACAAGGGAGGAATGAGGTTTAAACGGTGGCAGGACTTAAATGAGCTATGTAATGTTCAAATGAAAAAGATTGGGAAATTATAAGTGATGTATAATGTTTGCAACTGAGTGTGTGTCAGTATGGATTGTGATGTAAAATGCTTGCAACTAGGATTTTACTAGTGTGCTTTGTTTTCATTTGTATAAATGTATGATTGCCTATGTTGTGTGTGATAGTTTAATAAAGATGTTTCTTGTTTAAAAAAATACAGTAATTGAATAATTTATCTAATGTTGCTTAGGTTATATGACATTTAGCAATATATATGTAGTAAAATGTTTATGTTAATTACAGTATGATTACTTTTATATGGATATAAACTGATTATGTCACAACAGATAATTCAATAAAGGTGTTTGGAAAAAAAATAGTGCACTGATGGGCTCCAATAATATCTCACGATGCCTCCTACACAGTATGAAACATGATCTATCAGGACTGGTAGTTTTACTATTTAATCATAGCCTCCAGACAGGCGTTGTGTCACATGAATGGAGAACTGCAATAGTCACGGCTCTACACAAGGGCGGGCCATCTGTGGACTGAGATAAGTGTAGACCCGATATGTCTGATCAATCTCATATGCAAAACCATGGAAAGACTTATCATGGAAATAATGAACAATAACATAGGAAACCTTCAGACAATGGATCCAAGTTAGTTTAGTTTCATCAAGGGAAGACTACGCCTAGTCAACCTGGTGAACTTCTTTGAGAAGGTCACAAAAGCAATGGATGAGGGCAAAATCGTTCACACGGCTTACACTGATCTGGCCAAGGCATACGATACAATACTCGACTATGGCATTATAGACAAACTCATGGAATTAGGTATAAATCCCTATGCCACCTACTGGAGGGCCACGTGGCTCGCAGATAAGACCCAAGAAGTTAAGATAGGGAAGTCCACCTGCACAAAGAATCCAGCCACTAGCGGAATCTCTCAGGGCTAGTGCTAGGCCTGCTCTTTTCTGGCATCTATTTCCCTGAAGTCAAGGTCAACGTCAAGGGCCTTCGGCTGACCAAGTTTGCAAGTGGTTGTAAACTAGGTGGAGTCTTAGAATTCTCCCCTAAGACACTAATATCCTCCAAGAAAGGCTAATCTGGACAAATAACGTATGCCAGAGCCAAAAGAAGCTCCCAGTAAGTGTGAGCTACTTGAGAAAAACAGGATGGCAGTAAAATGAAATTAAAAGGTTCCAGAACTGGAACAACAACAGAAGCAAGGAATGATGTAGGATTTACATACGGGTCCTGACACACAAGACAGAAAATTATAAATGACTGAGTTCCTGGAAAGTCAAATGAGACAGCAAAGAAGAGAGGGACTTCACAGGGGGATAGGGAAATATGTGAATATAGACAAGTATGGGAGATGCCCCTTCAAATACAAAGATCTGTGTTACAAAATGATGAGAACCATGAATCTGAAGAATATGATGAGATGGGGTGGGGGGTTGGAGGGATAAGACAAAAAAAGGAAGGGTAAGGAGGAGATGCAAATGTCTGTTAAATAATTTAATTAGAAAACTATTATAAACTAGGTGCAGAAGTAATGAAGTGATTAAGAGGAGTTGGTGTGGATGAAGACTCCATCGGGGCTCACTTTAAGCAGTGCTACTATGACACTATCAAATGTACTTAAAAAGGGAAAACAGAGCCTTCATACAAGTGTGCATGGGGTACAGTGTGGCACAAGAAAAGGGAAAACAGAGCCTTCATATGAGTGTGCATGATACAGTGTGGCAAAAGAAAAGGGAAAACACAGCCTTCATATGAGTGTGCATGGGGTACAGTGTAGCAAAAGAAAAGAGAAAACAAAGCCTTCATACAAGTGAGCACAGGGTACAGTGTGGCAAAAGAAAAGGGAAAACAGAGCCTTCATATGAGTGTGCACGGGGTACAGTGTGGCAAAAGAAAAGGGAAAACAGAGCCTTCATATGAGTGCGCACGGGGTACAGTGTGGCACAAGAAAAGAGAAAACAGAGCCTTCATACAAGTGAGCACGGGTTGCAGTGGGGTATAAGAAATGGGAAAACAGACCCTTCATACAAGTGCGCACGGGGTAAAGTGTGGCACAAGAAAAGGAAAAACAGAGCCTTCATACAAGTGCGCATGGGGTACAGTGTGGCATACGAAAAGGGAAACAGAGCCTTCATACAATTGCGCATGGGGTACAGTGTGGTACAAGAAAAGGGAAAACCAAGCCTTCATACAGGTGCGCATGGGGTACAGTATGGCACAAGAAATATTGGTGATAGCAAAAGAGGAAGTAGTGGAGTTTGAAGAATGCTGCAAGAAGACAGGCAGCTCAGTGGTCTTTTCACGCTTGCATTCTTTGTTGTTGATCATACAGCTAACTCATGAGAAACAGCAATGCAAACGGAAATAGAGAACAAGGAACTGAGGTGGAAGATTTTACTAGCAACGGATAAACTTCAAGCATGAAATAAAACTTTGAATATAAAATGTGTACTACAGGAATGACAGTTTGATTAACTTTTTATAATGGATGATTTTAATTTTATTCTGTTTTATTATCGAATGTAGCATTATTAAATTTTTTACACAAATTTCAGACTTAAGTATTTGATTATGGTCATGTAATGTTATTTAAGAATGAAGTGATTGATTATTCCATTTTCTGATGATCTTCTCAGCCAATTAGTGGATGAAATCTCTAAACTATTTAATTCTTTGTCTCCTTTTATTCTATCTTTTTTTCATTGCTTTTTCAGAGGTGATGGTACTACCACAAACAAGCAAGGTAACAAAACTAAGAGGTGTGTGTTCAACACAACAGCAGAACAATAGGAGAAATACTAGTGTGAAGTGTTAGTAGTGTGAGACTGTGTGGGGAGGTGGGGGCACGTCTCCTGCCAGTGTCAGTGTAAGCAAAGATCATACTCAGGCTGAAAGACTGCCTAGTGTTTGTGCTTAACAGTTATCCAGCCAATCTACATCAGGGAAAAAAACAGTAGAGATGTATATATAAGTACCCACATGATCAGCTTGCAGGGAAATCTAACCATAGCCACTGAATAGATGGATGGTGTGAAATAACTACAAAATGAAAAAAAGGTTCATTTACACATCCACTGACATGGTGAGTGCAATTACCTACTGAAATGCAAAGTGCTGGCATACAGAAAAAAAAACAGATTGCAAATTCAGGTATAAGAGCAAATATTAAACATCATTCTTCTAAAAATGCCTTTTGTGCATGGGCAAGCACTTGCCCTCCAACTTATACCAACTCCATGATCACCATACCTCAGAGAAAAGGGAATATTTTGAGAAGAAGCCATCTCAGACTTAGAATATACAAGTCCAGACATTCAGCCATTCAGTCTCAGCATTACAGGACTTGCTAAAGTACTTCCCTACATTTCAAATGGTTACCAGTGAGCACATGCATGCTGTATATCACACTGTGAGACTGTGGAAAAGCCCAAGCAGTAAAATTAAACCTCCCAGGAAGCCAAAGGCAGAGAAAAGGCAGAAACTGAAAGCTCAGAAGGCTGAATCTCCTAATACTGAAGTAACTCCTGAAGTCATGATCCAGGTAATAATGTTTGGTGAAGTAGAGAAATTACAGCAAGTGACTGCAGCTCAAATGTCTGCAATGCAGACATTCTTGAAATAAGCCTGGAAAACAGTCATATCCCTGGCAGACTGGTCTTTAACAAAAGCATTTTCTAATGCAGTTAAATAATCCATTTGGAAAGGATTTGCTTATAAACTGAAATCCTCTCTTCTTCCCCATCAGAAGAAACAGAGATAAACAACAGTTCCATTTTTTCTGAATTGGTGAACTCTCTTCAAATGGAATCCAGACTGAAAGGGCATATTCAAAGTGTGACTAGCCCTTTTAATTCTGTTTCTGTACCCATTAAGAAAACCAGTTTCAGGAAGAAATGTGATTTAGTCCTGAGGAACGCCCAATCCTTATGAAATGTTAGATATACTTCCGCCAGATGGCCATCAAGAAAAGTATCTTCCAGGAGATGAACTTCAAAAAGCTGCTGAATCAGCACACTCAAATGAAGGACAAGCAAGCCAGCTAAGTATAAATCTCAACTTCCTGGCAGTACAGGGATTCTGAAAAGCTGGGCAGAGATACATAACTCCTTTAAAACTGCAAGGTCGTGGTCCTGATCTCTAAACGATCAAGATGGATAGAAATACCAAAGATGTGTACTCTGATAGTGAAGTAACTTAAATCTAACTCATACAAGCATGTGAGGTTCATCAGAATAATCTGTAAACTGACTGAATGAGATGGCACTGGGCACCTCTCACCCAAGATGGAGAACTTCTTCCACTTAATAAGACAATCCCCAAGGTTTCAGTCACTTTCAAGAGGCCTAACAGAATGTTTGCTAGGAACAAAAGATCTAATTAGTAGCCACAAGTAAGATGGAGCAGTCCCTCCAAAGTGGGGTGGAGATGTGAGTTTCTGGCTTGTGCTGCCATCTCCCAGTCACCTCCAAACTCACTTTACTTCATTTAGAATGAGACTAAATAACATACCTGCATTAGCTAGCCCAATTTGCAGAATACTATGCCACTTAACATTACAACTGCCCAACATCGATTTACTTCTCTCATAAATCAGCTCCCTATAGCTGTATGTCATTACATAATCTCGACCACAGTATATATGGTATAATCAATTGCTATAACTTCTCCATACCTCTCAACCTCTTATAGCAAGAACTCTGAACAAAGCCATAAATAATGGTGGTGCAAGGGCACAAAAACAGGGACAACTTTTAAATACTGATGAATTTTATGAAGAGTATGAGTCTAAAACTCAAATGTTTGCAATTATTTTCTGACTTTAATCCTCAATGATTTGCCAGAAAAAACAACATTTTATGAGGAATAGACCAAAAAATGAAGCAAAAATCTGGATAGTTGAGAGTTATGATCCTCTTTGGTTCTACAACACACACATCCGTGTAAGTCTTCATTCTCAAAAGACAAATGTTAATATTATACAGACTCACTATTTTTTATTAAATGGAAATTGTAAAAATGTAATTTACTCTCTGGTGACAAGATCTGATCCACAGAGATGACCGACAAGTGGTGAGTCTGCAGTGACTGACACCTCACCACCCACTACAATACCAGCAATTTCAGACTTGCATACTGCACCACCATGTAGTTGCCATGAAAACCAAGAGGCCATAGGATGGTCCACTCCTGGACTCACCTATGGACCCTGCCATGCTGCCAAGAACATTCCCTCCTAAACTCTTCCTATGAGTAAGAATCATCATCTCTGAGGAGGTCCAAGCCTACCTAAAATAAAACAGTCCTCTGAGTGATACTAAGGGAGGGCCTTTCTCTGTTTACTAATATTCAGTCAGCCTGTTCAGAGTTCTGCAGTCTTTATTTTTGCTTGACTGAATTATTAATATATTTGCTGGCAGAATTTTCTTTTCTGATCTCCCACCACACACCCTATTGGAGTTGTGTTCTTAAAGTTGATAAAACTGGTCTAACAGCTTTTGTGTTATCTGATTGTCTCAAGGCTTGGCCTCTGTCTTGCTGGTATAAGAACATTACCAATTTGTAAATTCCTGCATATCATTGCTAGAATCTCCTTGTGTTCTGACTGACAGTGCTTCTCAAACAATCTGGAATATAGAGCTGATAAGTATATTTTTGGCACTTTAACTGTTCAGAGTTCTGCACTGTCTTTATTTTTGCTTGACTGAATTATTTATATATTTGCTAGCAGAATTTTATTTTCTGATCTTGCTGAAACTTTTTTTCTCCTGTCCCCCCCACCCTATTGCTGTTGTATTCTTAAAGTTAGTGACTTTTGCAGTTGCCCGGTCCTACTGTAAATTAGATCTGGGGCATTCCTCCCAGTCCCATCTCTTTAGCTCAATCTACTTAATACAGAGATCATTTGGGAAGGCCAAACCCCTTAGTCCCTTAACAGTGAATTATCTTCTGCTCCTGCTCTCTCCCTTTTTACTTTATTAAAAAAAGACACTTTATTCAGCTGCTTATATTTTCTAATTTGTGTTTCTTCCTACTACTCTGTTACTTCATCTTGCTTTGCTTTTTCCTGCTACTTGCTGCCTGCTGTCTAAACTGTCCAAATGCATCTTTTCTGTTGCATTTATTATTGCCTGTTTATAGCCTGTCTAAATTATTAAGTGTTATTCTATGCTCTGGGCTTTAGGCCCACCCCTTAGCTCTCCCTGTTCCCCTTTCTCCCTCAAATTCTGACAAATATGGATGGACAATTTCCTACAGTTTCTCCTGCCAGTCTGGTTGATATGGGCATCCTGAGATAGTGTAGCAACTGCCTCATGTACATGGACAACCATCTACTACTATCACCTAGGAACACAATTTGTGAGAGATGCAATTACATTAGGAACCTAGAGTCCAAGCTCTCTCCCCCTCAAGCCCGTACATCTGGCACCGAAAAAGTTGTCAACACAATCACTACACCTGAACCTTCACCCATAATTACACAACACATACCTACATATGTGGAGGTCCTCCACATAACATACTCAAACAAAGGAGACCTCTGAGGCAAAAACACACGATCTCCACAGCCATCCACACCACACAGGTTCATAGGTGTGTACTAGGCTAATGGCCCTGGAGCCTTTACAAGCCTAGCCCCCAAAAAAATTGCCCAAGCACCATGCCACCTGATGTTAGTTCACAGTGCCCATAGCATAGTCTATACACCTGTGCCTCACAGCCACTAAGACTTCACCATAAACCCAACATATTAGTCATAGGAGACTCCAATATGAGACACACAGATGTGCCTCTCACCAGGCTGGATAAAGAGAAAGTCACAGTTAGTTGTCTGTTAGGTGCCAGAATCCGCCATATCAAATACGCACTCAAGTCTCTCAACAACAGGTACTGTTATGACTCTGTCATAGTCCATGTTGGGGTGAATGACTTAAGACGTACCCCTCTGGACTATATGAAGAGACATGATTGAGCTTGCTGATTATGTGTCCCAGGCAGGTATGTCCCTAGCCTTAAGCAGCATTCTGCCGTCACCCAGAATGATGCCTCAATACAAACAGAAAATGTTTGACTTTAACAATTGGCTTAGTTTCTGGTGTCATTCCAGGGGGATCCAGTACCTGACAGCCTGGGAAGATATGATCGACAGACCGCGATGCTTTGCCAGAGATGGCCTGCATCTGTCTCACCTGGGCTTCAGGCTTCTGGCAAAGGCTCTTGCCTCCCCCTAGTGCCTCTTATAGAAAAAGTGATGAGGTTAAAACTACTAACACAAAAATTTCAACAAAACACACATTAAAGGTCATGCTGCTAAACTGTAAGAGTCTAAACATAAAGTTGCATTCCTAATGCTGGAAAATGTTGACATCTGTGCAGTCACAGAAACCTGGTTCAAAGCTGTGGACAGCCCTGGCCTTACCTAGTTACTCATCCTATCATACATTCAGACCCCAAACTGTGGGGACTAAAGCCAAGGAGGTGGAGTTTCAATATACATTAAAGACATACACACCTCCAGGCTGGTCAAACAGTATGACGCACATGAGACACTCCAAGTGCAGTTAACCATTGACAAGACCCCTATTCAAATCATAGCTAGCTACCCGCCCCCAAATCTGACTCAAGATGCCCAATCTGCCTATTTGGACCTGTTCAAATCTATCAAGATTCAACTCTTTACCCTGATTTTGGGTGACGTTAACTTTCCAAACATAGATTGGAAGAACTACTCTAGCCAGAACACAAATGCCCAGAGATTTCTTGATTTTGTCAATGCAAATGTCTTGGAACAGCTAGTCAATACCCCCACAAGAGGTGATAATATCTTGGACGTGGGTATTAACCAACATGAGTAACCACTGCAGCATCTCTACAGTATCACCCTCCCTGGTATGATCTGACCACAAAGTGGTCACTTTCAAAGTCACCATCTCCCCCAACACCCCGCTAGCTAGGATCAGACATAAAAACTTCTCCAAAGTTGATTACTGCCTCCTGAGGGATGGTATAAACAGCTTCACAGCCCCTACCCCCTCTGTAGGAACTGGCACCAATATCCAAAACTACACCAAAGCACTATACAAGCATTTATATAGATGCATGGAATCAGGAATACCCGACAGGACTAAATCATCCTCTGCAAGGAAGAGTAAACCTGTCTTGGTGGACATCTGCAATAAATAAACTCTATAACAAAAGGAAAAAAATTGCTGGCCAAGACCAAAAAGGAGCAGGTGCCCAACTGGAAGCAATCTCTCCTTAGCCTGAATAAGCAAATAACAGCACTAGTGAAATCCTTCAAAGCAAACTTCGAGTCCAAACCGTCTACATCTACTAGGGACAATCATAAGGCCTTCTTCACATATGCCTGCAACATCAAAGGAAGCACCCAGATATGTTCAGAACTGGTGGTCAAGGACACCACATATACAAATGCCGTAGATATAGTAATCTTGCTGGCTGACAGATTCAGCAAAAACTTTACCCCTCTGTCCACCTCATCAGTAAATCAGGACATCCACAGTACCTGTCCCCTTCCCCTTATATCTAGGAACAGGTCATCATTGTTCTCTCTCTCTCAAAGGCACAAAATGCAGCCTCCATGGGACGTGATAACATCCCAGGCTGCATCCTACGTGAACTCAGATGGGAACTTGGAGTACCATTAGGCACCCTATTCATCCAAAGCCTGAGTACTGGCTTCATTCCAAATGAGTGGAGGACAGCTACTGTCATCCCTTTACAGAAAGGTGGAGAGTTCACCGATCCGGGAAATTATAGACTCATCAGCCTAACTAGCCTGATCTGCAAGACCATGGAATGGATTATCATGGACCTCAGTAAGAAGGACATTGGCAACCTCCAAACACTTGATCCCACACAGTTTGGCTTCGTCAAGGGGAGGTCATGTCTGCTAAATTTGGTCAACTTCTTTGAGACAGTTATCAAAGCCATGGACGAGGGGAAGATGGTGCACACCACCTACCTTGACCTGGCCAAAGCCTTTGACACTATTCCCCACTTGGGTATAACAGATAAACTCTCTCAACTAGGCATCAATCCATATGTTACCAGATGGGTAGCAAACTGGCTCAGTGATAGAACCCATGAAGTCAAAACAGGCAAAGCCACCTCAAGCAGTAGACCCATAACAAGCAGCGTACCCCAGGGTTCAGTTTTGGGGCCTCAGTTATTTGGAATCTACTTTTCTGAGGTGCATGCCAAAACCAATGGGCTATGACTGACCAAGTTTGCAGATGACTGCAAGCTGTGTGCTATTATCAGTTCCCCTAGTGATGTGGACATCCTCCAAGAGGGTCTCACTCAGACAAATGACTGGTGCCAGAAACATGGCCTCAATCTGAATAACAAAAGATGCATCATCATCTTCTTTGGGGAGAGTGACGTCCCCACAAATTATGACATTAATAACAATGTCTTGAGCACATAGGTTCATAGGCTCATACTAGGCTATCTGCCCGAGGGCATTTACAAGCCTAGCCCATAGTTTTGTGGCTTACGCCACCCCTTTAGTATGGGGAACTATACCCATTATTTTGCTGTGCCTCTGTCGAGCAGTGACACTGAGGTAATCCCTGGGGTATATCTGCGATCTCCCATCCATTGGTCCAGATTTCTCCTGAACAAGGCCAGCGAGGTGCTCTGCCTCACATATACCGGGATTTTGTTCCACAGCATAGGGAGTCTTTGGGTGATGAATCTATCCCTCCAGCACGTCCTATTAATAGCCGTGTCGAGGTTTAAGTCTCCCGCCCTTGTGGCTCTGACGGATCTAGATTTTTTGAGGTGAAGCATATTCATCAAATCTGGGTTTGACATGGCCTTGTATGTTAGGCAAAGGTCACCTCTGAGCAAGCGGTGGCGACTGAATAGAGCTGGAGTTCTTTCAGTCGGGCAGCATAGGACAGATGTTTGAGACCCTTTATCCTTTTGGTGAGGAACTTTTGTGGCCTCTCCAGCTGCTGCAAGTGTCGGGTCAGATACATTCTGAATGGGGCATTGTACTCGATCATTGGTCTGATGAGTGATGAGTATAGGGAGACTATGACCTCCCTTGATCTAGATGAGAATCCCTTCATGATAAGGTGGGCAATGTAGAAGGTCTTCCTAACTACTTTAGCTACATGGGTGTCGAATGACAGACTACTATCAACCTGGGTCCCCAGGTCCCTGATAACTTCTTCTGTGCTCAGTGGATTGCCACCTATTTGTTAGCTAGGGCTAACCTTGTTTTTCGAAGGGTATGACTATGCATTTTTGGCATTTAACTTTAGGCCATGGCTCTGGCACCAGTTATCCGTTTCTGTGAGACCCTTCTGAAGGATATCTGTGTCAGATGTGTTTTCTACTATGGCCCAGTTTGCAGTCATCTGCAAACTTTGTCAGCCATAACCCTCCTGTGTTTGCTTGTACTTGGAAAAGTAGATGCCAAACAAGAGTGGGCCCAGGACTGAGCCCTGTGGTACACCACTTGTGACAGGCTTTGAGTCTGACATGGCGCCAGCAACTCTGACCCTATGGGTTCTGTCACTCAGCCAGTTTGCAACCCATCTTGTGATGTATGGGTTAACATTTAAGCTGATGAGTTTTTCAATGATACCCGAGTGGGGTATTATATCGAAGGCCTTCGCCAGATCGAGGTAGGCTGTATGGACTGCCTTTCCCTCATCAATGGCTTTGGTGACTGTTTCGAAAAAGTCAACCAAGTTTAGAAGGCATGATCTGCCTTTGACAAAGCCAAACTGGGATGGATCCAAAGTCTGCAAATTCCCTATGTCTTTATTTATGAGGTCCATTATGATCCTCTCCATGGCTTTGCAGATAAGGCTTGTCAAGCTAATGGGCGGTAATTTCCAGGGTCGGTGGAGGCACCGCCTTTGTGAAGTGGGACCACAGTTGCAGTGCGCCACTCCCTGGGTACGTATCCAGAGGTAAGACTATGATTAAACAGCTGTCCTAGCTGTGGATTTAATTCCTCGTTGAGTTCGTGGAGCACACAGCCGGGGACACCATCAGGTCCCATGGATGCTGTGTTTTTTGCTTTGGAGAGCAGTTCTCACTTGGGCGTTGGAGATGTTTGGGGGGCTGCAATCGCTTGGTATAGATATCTCTCCTTTTGGGGGAGAAGTTTGCACTGAACCTGTCAGCCAGTATGTTGGCAATGTCTGTAGGATCAGTAATCTTCACATCATTTTGAACTAGTTCTGAACATATCTGGGAGTTTCCTCCCAGGTTTCTAACATAGCTAAAGAAGGCCTTATGATTGTCTTTTGAGTCTTTAGCTATTTTTCTCTCAAAATTTGCTTTGGATGATTTTATGAGAGCTCTTAGTTTTTTACTTCTAGTGATCAAGGGTGTCTTACCTTTTAAGGATTTTGCTCTATCTTGTAGTAGCTTTCTCCTTTTGTTGTAGAGTTTGTTTATGGCTGGGGTCCACCAGACTGGACGCTTGCCTTTGGTACAGAGAGTCTTTGTTTTGCTTGGGATTGCCTTATCCATGCAGTCCTGCAGGTGCTGGTAGAAGGCATTTGTAAGTGATTCAGCGGCTTGAATACTGTTTTCCGCCAGCTCGGGGGCCTTAAAGGAGACCACACTAGTCTTTAGGAGTGTGAAGTCGGCTTTCGAGAAGTTCTTTACTGTGGTCTTTTTTATTTCAGGTGGGGTGGGATGAGGACCTCCAGCGAGATTAGTTTGTGATCTGATCTCACCAGTGAGGGTATACTTCGGTGTTGAACATTGTGCTCCCATGTTCGTGATGATGAGATCAAGTATGTTTTCTCCTCTTGTGGGGATGGTGACTAGTTGTTCCATGGCATTTGAGTTTATGAATTCCAGGAACTTTTGGGCTAGGGTGTTTGGGCTTGAATAGTGTTCCCAGTCTATATTAGGGTAATTGAAGTCACCTAGTATGATGGTGTTTGGTGATACATTTATCCCCTCTAGTGTTTTCAGGAAGGCCATGTGAGGTTCCTGAGTTTGTGAGGGTGGCCTGTAACATGCTACAATTTGCAGAGCAGTCTTGCCTATGGTTAATTGCACCTGGATGGTCTCCGATGCATCGTGCGTTGCCACCAGTCTTGAGGTGTGGGTGTCCTTGATGAATATGGATACCCCCCTCCTTTCTTGGTATTGTCCGGATTTTGGGGCCGGAACGCATAATTAGTCATGAGGGATTTGGGGACCCAGGTTGATAGCAACCTGACTTTTGACCACTATGTTGCTTCCATTGTATGGAAAGCCTTCTACATGGCCCACCTCATAAGTAAGGGTATCTCATCCAGGGAGAAGGAGGTCATAATATCCCTATATCCTTCCCTTATAAGGCCCATTATTGAGTACAATGCCACTTTCAGCATGCACCTCGCAAAGCACATGCAGCAGCTGGAGAAACCACAGAGTTTCCTCACTAGGAGAAGCCAGGGCCCCAAACATCTACCATACACAGATAGGCTAAAAGCCCTATCCCTCTACTCAGTTTAATACGGACTCCTCAGAGGTGACCTCTGTCTGACATACAAGGTGATCACGGACCCCACCTTGAAGGGACTGCTGCATATCCGCAAGTCAAGCTCCACTCGAGTAACCCACACGCTTGGCCTCAACTTGGTCTGTGACATCAACAAGACTTGTTGGAGGGACAGGCTTCTATCACAGGGACTCCCCCATCTATGGAATAAACTCCCTCTCCACATCAAGTAGAGTAGCTTTTTAACCGCAACCTGGATAAATGGATGAGAAACAGAAAATATACCCCTGGGATTCCACTCGTATCCGTGATGAACAGGGGCAGGTGCTAACTTGTCTAAACATGGGCTAAACTCCTGGCTAGGCTTACAAGGGCCTCAAAGCCAATACCCTAGTAGGCTTCTACGATCCTATGAACTACAGCAGCACCCAAGTAAAAGGATACTACCACAAAGTCTCTTAAAAGGGTCAACAAAGGCCAAGAACACAAGGATGTGCATACGCAAGGCCTTTGCCAACATAACTAGTACCTTGGTAAAGGGCAAACAGTAGTACTTTTGTAGTGAAAGTGATTTATAAGCAGGATGAACTTAAGGAATCTCTAATACAGACCTTTAACAGTGATGTCCAAGAAGGCATCAATTGTGTCCAATGACACCATTCATGGGCAGCATGCAATGCTTTTGAATGCTGTTTGTCTAATCGGCAAAAGAATGATCACCAAAAGCCGGTTTCAGTGAATGTTAGGTGTTGGCTTTTCTCCACTATTGTGCAACCATGGAGTTGGTATAGGGGCTGTGGTCTACCTCACATAGAGGTGTAGGTGCCCCTCTGAAAAAAAATGATTTACTGTTTGTTGAAAGCGACTTTCATCAACTTTTTTCATTGTGATGTCTGTCAAGAGAAAAAGTGTTCAATGGATAATCATGAAGCCCATCCACATCCCCTGCTGCAACAAGGCACAACACCCGAGACAGTTGCCAGCCCTAACTTTACATACCAGATGTGCTAACTGATGTCACTTGTGTCCAGTATGCGTGGAAGTTGCCTGTTACCTTCAGAACTAAAACCAGGAGGGAGATCAACACTTGGCCTCTTTCCAAAGCAGGTGAATCCCTACATTCTCTTTCCAACAGTACAAAAAGGCCAATCCCAAGAGCTGTGGTGATGGTTTGGTCACTGAGGACTTAGGGGAATAAGACATGGCTGTCCGTGACCAAGACAAGCACCAACAGCCTCCAAAACACTGAGCGCAGTTCCATCTCAAAGTCAGAACTGTTGGATCAGTGAAGCAGCCTGGGTGAACTGACTGCAAG
Organism: Protopterus annectens; assembly: GCF_019279795.1. Lineage (NCBI taxonomy): Eukaryota > Metazoa > Chordata > Ceratodontiformes > Protopteridae > Protopterus > Protopterus annectens. Next base: position 885,314,649 of record NC_056733.1, on the reverse strand, counting down.
AGGGGAGTGGTTGGGGCAGACTTCTCATTCTGTGATGGCACTTTCTCATGCCTCCAGACCGAATACATTTCCCAGGAAGAAGGGACTTGGAGAAAGAATAATGACTTTTTACGCTGAGTCAAGATCTGTTTCCTTATTTAAAGGTTATCCGAGTCCTAAAAGACCTGCCCCATAAGAGAAGCTCCAGGAAGGGGGAAATCCTCACTGACTGCCTGAGCTCATTCTTAAAGGAAGAGAACCTAAGCCATGCCATCATGCAGAAGTATATACAAGAGTTTTCTTTTTATCCCAAATTTTTGCCTCTGATGCCTGTCAGTCATTAGCCCCTTCCCACACAATCTGCCCTTCAGTCCACACCACTGAGGTAAAGGTTGGCCTGGAAGGGCCATCATCTAGGCAGCAATCATAGGTGTTGTGGCATTTACCTGTTAAGCCCATCGTCCTTGGACCTGTCCACCCAGTGACACCCCTGGGTGGCTTGCCCAAAAGAAGTCTGTGTTACACCACCCCTCACTTCCACATGAGGCTGACATCAGCAGGATGCCTCCACCCACCATCAGGAAGTACTGCATGGTAGTTTCCCAAGTGTTCACCAGGGAAAACTGACCAAACAGGTATGCCCACCCTTGGTAAGGAGGGGCATGCATATCTCACCCTGCTTATGTCATCAAGCATCTGAGCAGCAAAGTGAACTTGAATCTCTTAAGCTGTAGTCAGGTCTCTATCCCTCTATGCCCCCAGCACAGGCTGGCACATACAAAAACTGCTGCCATAGTCACTCTGTAGTAACAGTCCTAAGCAGTTCTTGCATGAGCCAAGAATCAGAGAAAACTAAATGTTTTTTCCAATACCAAATCCACTAGGAAGGACTGAAAGACAGAGTCGAGGGGTCTGAATCCCAATGTACAAAAAAAAAAAAAAAAAAATACTACTGCCTAGTCTGTTTAGTGCCTTAAACCCCTGACAAGGTGGTAAGGTGGAATAAGTGAACATGGGCTTTCAGACCTTAAATGGACCACAGAAGTCACACAGGAGTGGAAATTGTATCACTCTACACATCTGGGGGGTATTACAGAGGGACCAGATGAAGACATATATTCAGATACTTCCAGATTACAAAAACAGCAGCCTTGCACACAGGTTGCACAGATGGAACAACACTAGCATCTTCCTCAACACCCAGATACAAGTTAAGGCATGTCTGCGAGAAGGTCTGGGTCAAAGGCCAGTCCCACAGAATGTTAAATGGACATGAGGATTTTTCTGAAGAAGAAGCGGTCTCATCATCTTTACCTGTCTAAGAAAGAAGGGGTCCTTGGTTCCTAGGAGTCCACTACCTTTAATATACAGGAACATGGTGTCATGAAACTACCTCCACAGTTGATGTGCTTGAGCTCACCGTATATGAAAAGAGCTGAAAAATAAGACAAATTATATCCAGAGGTCAGGAGACAAGGTCCTTATGCCAGAGGACTGGAATGGCCTGTACAGGGTCTGGTTTTAGCATCAACCTACATTCACTGGGGGTGCACTTTTCCACTGATGAGACAAGGTATCAGAAAACTGGGAAGAGGGTCTGGATGGCAATGGAGTCAGAAAAGGTGGGTGAAGTAGTGATGAATCCGCTCTGCCTTCACAGGAAAGGCTGTGGGGACTTTATATTTTCCCTCATGCCAGAAGGAGACAACAGACATTTCTAGTCTACCTTTCAAGTGCACTTAACATTCTACATCCTGTCCAACCCTACCTTTACCCTATGTCCATCTGCCCTGACTGTGCCCTCCTGTTGCGTGAAAACATATAGTAGTATGTAAAGTCTAATAAGTCATGTCTTATGCACATAAAAGTCAGATCAGTGTAATCATCTTTTTGAATTTATTTATTTATTTATTTTATTTATTGTTTGTTAACCGGGTTAGTCCAGCTGGGCTTGTGACCCATTTTCAGTGGAGACCCGAGGAGAAAAGCTCCGAATACAAATACAGACATTTGCAACATTACAAAATATAAGTACAGAGTTTAATGTACAGAAATGTGATAGTAACGTATTAGATTAAGTGTAACAGGACCAACAAATAAGGCAGGTATGGGTCCCAGAAAAAAAGTTATGTACTTACCATAATGTTCCATCTGTGTTGTCCGTTTTCATTCTTCTTCAACCACTGAGGTTCAGATCTGACCCTCGTATCCTTCTCCTCTCCAAACAGTAATACCTCATTCCCCCAGATGAGACAGATATATATATATATATATATATATATATATACATACAAACACACACACACACACATATATATATATATATATATATATATATAATTTTTTAGAAATAATCATACATCCACCATACAGAAAAAAAGGATAGAGAGTGCACAGTTCAGGGGCTCAGAACAGGAACTGTAGTTCCTAGCAGTATCTCCATCAGGTCTTTCATAACTAGGGATAGGGGGAAGGAGGGTGGGGAGGTTGAGAAAGAAGGGAAATGGACAACACAGATGGAACGTTATAGTGAGTACATAACTTCTTTATCTGATGTTGTCATTTTCATTCATTCCTCAAACTGTGGCACAGACTCCCCAGCTACAACAACCTAGGGTGGCCCTCATGGAGGGATATTCCGGAGCACTGCAGAACCAAAAGCAGTCCTATTCCTGGAGATAATGTCTACGTTATAACGTGTAATAAAAATATGAGAATTTGACCAAGAGGCAGCTGCACAAATGTTATCAAGTGACGCACTTGAGCAAAAAGCTTCAAACGTTCCCATGGATATCATAGAATGAGCTTTGACATGTCTAGGTAAAGGAACACCTTTCAAAGAATAAATAAAGGAAATGCAATCTCATAGCCATTTAGTCAGTATGGATTTGGCATCTGCTGCACCTTTTCGAACATCTGAGAAAGGTATGAACAGTTGATCAGATTTCTAGAATTTGTCCTGTCCAGACAAAAACGCAAATGGCTATGAACATCAAGGAGATGTAATATGTATTCTCCCTTGTTTTGAAAACTGGGAAAGGAAACCGATAGGTTAATTGACTGACTGATATTGTTTTCTGTAGCAACCTTGCATGAAAAGGATGGACTGGTCCACAAAGATACTCTGTCTATCAGTTTATCAGTTGAACAGGTAGTAACTGTGATTTTTGGATGTTGATGGTTATAGTGAAAGTGGGAGCTAGTTACAACAGGTAGTCCCTGGCTTGAATGAGTAGATACCTGGTTGAAAAGGTTAGGAGACAGTCATCCAGATAAGGAAAAAACGTGGAATCCCTGCAGTCTGAGATGCTGCAACTACCACCACACATTTGGTGAATGCCCTAGGAGTTGTGGTGAGAACAAATGAGAGGACTCCCAGCCTGAAGCGAAGATACCGTCTGAAGCGCCTGTCCATTTTGATATGGTAGTACGCATCCTTCAGGTCTTTCAAGTACATTCAGCCATCCATCTTCAGAAGAGGTAGGATGGATTGGATCGTGACCATCCTGAATTTTGAGTTCTTCACTGATTTGTTCAGAAATGTCAGATGCAAAATTGACCTTAGGTCCCCTGTCTTCTTTGGTTTTAAAAAGAACCTTGAGTAGATGCCCAATCCAATTTGGTCGGGTGGGGACCTCCTGGATGGCTCTTTTTTGGAGCACCTTTGCTGCTTCCCTCCGAATGGATGGCACATCAGGGAGGTAAGCCTTTGGTTTGGGGAAATTTAAAAAGGGAATGGAGTATCCGCTGGATACAATCCTTTGCAATCATCAGTCATTTGTGAGATGGTTATAATTTGAAGTGGAAAGGAATGAAAGGGGTGGGGGTTAGGAAATAAGGACAGTGTAACATTTTGGATGCAGAGCCTTAAGGTGAATAATAACCGACATACAGAATATTATACTCCTGATGTTGAAGAAAGTATTCTAAGAATGAAGCCAACAAAGGAATGGAGAAAGGAGATTCTATTGATAGATTCATAGGTAAGTACTAGATTAGCTGCCCTTGCGGGCCATTTTAAGCCTAGCCAGTTTCCTTTTTGTGCTTAAAATAACCTGTCCTATTTGGTTATAGACTGCCCTTATCCGTCCCATAGTTGCTAATTATGTATTACCCTTAATGAGAATAACTGGGATCATATCACAGATGATGTGAGGGGAATTATACCTGTCCCTCCAAACCATTCTGTTGATGCTCCAAAACAGGTTTAGATTACGTGACCAACTATTTTTGATGCCATTTGAGTTGCTGATGTGCAGTAAATCTGTCTGAAATGGGTCAGAGGATGCTTTGTATGCCGGACACTGGTCAACTCTTAGAGATTGGCCTAATGGGGGCTGAATAAAGGGGGACAATGACATCCCTAGAAAGACCGACAATAATCCAAATGGGATACATGCAAGTAGGTGTACAGAAGATAGGCAAGAGGGGGTGAAAGTGACTGGAGAAAACTGATAAAGGAACAAAGGTGTCTGAGAGCACATGACTAAAGAGGGAAGCAACAGAATGGCATGAGGCTAAAAAGAAGTTTGGACCGCATGTTGGACACTGCCTTCCCAACTAGGTATTGACATCAGAATACAGCAAAGAGAAATGGATAGGGGAGTACCAAGTGAAAGACTTGTTCTGGTAGGGTTTTGAGTTGAATGTAGAACAGAAGCTGCTGCTAAAAGAGGATAATTAGAAGGGCATATAAAATATTGCATGAAAACTCTAAATATGAATTACAAGCAGTTAGAAAAGAATGGGAAGAGAGACTGGACAAGCAGTTAGAAAAGAATGGGAAGAGAGACGGGACAAGCAGTTAGAAAATAATGGGAAGAGAGACGGGACAAGCAGTTAGAAAAGAATGGGAAGAGAGACTGGACAAGCAGTTAGAAAAGAATGGGAAGAGAGACTGGACAAGCAGTTAGAAAAAAATGGGAAGAGAGACGGGACAAGCAGTTAGAAAAGAATGGGAAGAGAGACTGGACAAGCAGTTTAGAAAGAAACAATAGGAAGACACGCAGCAAAGTCCAGAAGGTTTACAAGTTCTGCTCGGGGTGTTTACATATGTATTTTTAAACAATAGGAAGACACGCAGCAAAGTCCAGAAGGTTTACAAGTTCTGCTCGGGGTGTTTACACATGTATTTTTAAACAATAGGAAGACATGCAGCAAAGTCCAGAAGGTTTACAAGTTCTGCTCGGGGTGTTTACATATGTATTTTTATACCCCAAGCAGACTTCAAATGATTTTTACTCAGGTAAATAGCAAATGTTAGAAATGCAATGGGGAAGGAAGAGGTAACTGGGAACATGTTTTTGGGAGTGTAAAGAGCTGGCTGATTTAAAAAATCCCTACAGAATACTCTATCAGAAATACTGGGATGCCAGATTGCTATAACCAAGGAAATTATTGTTTTGAGATGGGATACAGGATCTGAACTGCTAAGACATAGTAAGACCTTATTAAGTTTAACTCTAATGGCTGCCAAAAAGACAATTACTAGAAAATGGAAATCAAAATCTAAAACATCTGTAACTAAAGTACTGAATATTGTAAAGAAGATAAAAAAATGTCTTCCAAATATGCAACAAAGTCTAGAAGATTTAGGATCTGTTTACATAATTATCTTTATACACCAAGTAAATTCCAAATAATTTTTCCTGAGGCAGACAGTAAACGGGGATATGATGGAGAAGAAAGACATAATTAGGAACATATTTTCTGGGAGTGTGATGAGTTTGCAGACTTTAAAAATCGCCTGCAGACTACTCTGTCGGAAATGGTGGTTGAGCAAATTGGTATAACTGGGCAGGTGTTTTTTTACCATGGCTATCAAAAAAGCAATTACCAGAAAATGTAAATTAAAGTCTAAACCAACTATACTAGAAGTAGTGGATGCAGAAACAGAGATAAAACAAATGGAATTGGGATCTTTAGAAAGGGGCAAGAGCAAATTACACAGACAAAAATGGGAATTGTGGGAACAATACATGCAAAGGAGGAATGAGGTTTAAAAGAAGGCAGGATTTGAATGAGCTATGTAATGTCTGACAGTGACTGCATAGATTATAAGGGATGTATAATGTTTGCAACTAAAATTATGTCAACATGGTTTGTTTTCATTTATATAAATGTATCACTGCCTATGTTGTAAGTGATAATTTATTAAAGATGTTTCTTAAAGGACAACAATACGTGGGATGTTTAGAAAAGGAAATTACATCGAAATAAATGGAATTTGTAAGAATAATACATGTAAAATAATGTTCAGGAGGAGGAACAAGGTTTAAGGGAGCAGAAACTCAGCAATTTATATAATGTTGGGCCGAATACCAGTTGTTAAAAAGAAAACATATATGTAAATGTGTAAAGTTTGTAAATGAAAAAATGTCAAGATGGTTTGTTTTCTTTTCCATTAATGCATGTCTGCCTGAATCTTACGTGATAATTTAATAAAGGAGTTAAAAAAGAAATGTACGTGTTTTTATGCATGCACGCACCCACTTATTTCTCCCTCGTTCAGGGAGAAGCTTGCAGATATGCTTCACCATGTATCCCACAGTCGCCTACTAATGGAAATTAGTTTGGGGCAATGTAAAAATATCAGAATACAGCCTTATGCAACAGGAGCTTAAACTATTTCCTCCAAAGAAATGTACAGCTCCTAGTGAAACATAGTGCCGATATGGTTTAGAGTCACTACTTACATCACTTGGAACAGATGACGCACCTAATTCAGTGTAACTGAAAGGGACAGTTATGACAGTTTAAAACCTACATCTGCATCTTTTATCATTTTGGGTGTGGAAGCTGAAAATATTATAAGACCCACTAAAATTACTGCAAACATACCTGAAGCAGACTAGTGACAATGCAGGTGAGTAGAGGCGCACTGACCAGAACAGTAATGTTTTGGGTACAGCAGAGTTAAGGCATATGTAAGAGTGGGCAGAGCTCATACTTCAGTACATAGGCTCAACCACGGAAGAGAAAGGTAGGGAAAAAGATGGAAAATGTCGGAGAACAGCAAACTCAGAAGCAATCAAAGTTTCTGTGCATGCAGATGTTTCACTAAATGTTACTAACCATGAATATGCATGCAGCACTTAAGTGGTGCAAGCCTACAGCTACACAGATCCCTTTAACTTCAGTGGCATGCTGACATTAATATCCAAGTGCTAAAATTTTCATCACAAGTGGACTGTCTCAAAACATTTCTGATGGAACCGAGTTTGATGGCAATGAGTGTGTCACACTAGAAAGCTGTAAAAAGTACACTACACAGGTACTGTATACGGAAATTCCATGTTGTATATTTTATAAAACATTGTGACATTTAAACCTGTAAGTTTTCCTCAGCAAAGTCTTTTAAATGGGTTAGTCGAAAATCTACAACTTCATGGCTAATTTAGCAAACCCACTGTTATCAACATCCACCCTTTAAGAGCACATGAGCAGAGATCAAGTTCTTACAAATATTAAAACTCCTGCATTTCACAAACAGTAAACTTCCTGGGGTGTCCTGTTTACCTTTTATGTTACATATAATGCATACGTAATATTACAGATATGTAGGCACATTGCCTTAAAAAAAATCCACAGATGTTACGAGCACACCTGCTAGATGCATTTACAGTGGTGAGTCACTTATTCTTTTCAAAGGGAAGTCTGACTTCAGACAGCACATGCTTATGAAAAGGTTTTCATTTGGCATAAAGATGTTTTAACCTGTGCAAAAGCAACACTGACAGATATGCCTGGAAATTTATCATCTATGCAGGAAAATCAAGTGAAAAGGACGTGACGGTCAAAA